>NW_007732571.1:34142-42489 GCF_000696425.1 Galeopterus variegatus | reverse complement strand
ATTCTCTATCCATTCCTTCTTCCTGAAGTGTTTCCCCTATGTTTTCTTTAAGGATTTTTATTGTTTCAGGGTGTATATTTAATTCTTTAATCCATTTTGAGTTGATTTTGGTATATGGTGACAGATACAGGTCTAGTTTCTTTCTCCTACCTATGATTATCATGTTTTCCCAGCACCATTTGTTGAAAAGGCAGTATCTTCCCCAGTATGTAGACTTGCTGCCTTTGTCAAAGATCAGATGGCTGTAGGCATATGGGTTAATTTATGGGTTCTCTATTCTGTTCCATTGATCCGTGTGTCTGTTTTTATGCCAGTACCATGCTGTTTTGGTTATTGTAGCTTTGAAATGTAGTTAAAGTCAGTTAGCGTTATGCCTCCAGCTTTATTTTTTTTGCTCAGGATTGCTTTGGTTATGTGTGGTCTTTTGTTGTTCCATATAAATGTCTGGATAGCTTTTTCCATCTCAGAGAAAAATGTCCTGGAATTTTGATGGGGATTTCATTGAATTTGTATATCACTTTGGGTAGTACAGACATTTTCACAATGTTAATTCTTCCAATCCAAGAGCATGGGATATCTTTCCATCTTCTTGTGTCCTCTTTAATTTCTTTCAATGGTGGTTTGTAGTTCTCTTCATTGAGATTTTTCACATCCTTGGTCAAATTCATTCCTAAATATTTTATATTTTTGGTGGCTACTGTAAATGGGCTAGCTTTCTTGATTTATTTTTCTTCATGTTCATTGGTAGATTATAGAAATGCTCCTGATTTGTGTGTGTTGATTTTGTATCCTGCTACTTTGCTGAAATCATTTATCAACTCCAAGAGTTTTTTTTGTAGAGGCTTTAGGCCATTCAATATATAGGATCATATCATCTGCAAAAAGGGACAGTTTGACTTCATCCTTTCCAATCTGGATGCTCTTTGTTACCTTCTCTTCTCTGATTGCTCTGGCTAGTACTTCCAACACTATGTTGAATAGGAGTGTTAAGGGTGGGCATTCTTGTCTATTTCCCATTTTTAAGGGAAAAGCTTTCAGCTTTTCCCCATTCAGGATGATATTGGCAGTGGGCTTATCATATAGCTTTAATCATGTTGAGATACTTACCATCCATGCCTAACTTGTAGAGAGTCTTTATCATGAATGAATATTGAATTTTGTCAACAGCTTTTTCAGCATCAATAGAGATGGCCATGTGGTTCTTGTCTTTGCTTTTATTAAAGTGATATATCACATTTATTGATTTGCATATGTTGAACCAACCTTGCATCCCTTTTCAAAGAACCAACTTTTTGTTTCACTGATCTTTTGTATTGTTTTTCATGTTTCTATTTCATTTAGTTCTGCTCTGATCTTAATTCTTTCTTTCCATCTACTAACTTTAGGTTTGGATTGTTCTTTTTTTTCTAGGTCTTTAAGGTGAAGTGTTAGGTTATTTATTTGCCATCTTTCCATTCTTCTGAAGTAAGCATTTTATGCAATAAATTGCCTGCTTAAAACTGCCTTTGCAGTATCCCACAGGTTTTGGTATGATGTGTCATTATTTTCATTAGTTTCAAGAAATTTTTGATTTCCTGTTTAATTTCTTCTTGGACCCACATGTCATTACGTAGAATGTTGTTTAATTTCCATGAGTTTGTATAGTTTTCAGGGTTTTGTTTATTATTGATTTCTAATTTTAATGCATTGTGATCAGAAAAAATACATGGAATAATTCTGATTTTTTTGAATTTGTTAAGACTTGCTTTGTGACCTAACATATGGTCTATCCTGGAGAATGTTCCATGTGCTGATGAGAAGAATGAATATTCTGAGGTTGTTGGATGGAATGTTCTGTAGATATCTGCCAAGTCCAATTGGTCTAGAATGTTGTTTAGATCTTGTGTTTCTCTGTTGGTTTTTTGCCTAGATGATCTGTCCTATGATGAAAGTGGGGTGCTCAGGTCCCCCACTATTATGGTGTTAGAGTCTATTTCTTTCTTTAGATCTAATAGTGTTTGCTTTGTAAATCTGGCTGCTCCAACGTTAGGCGCATATTTATTTATGATTGTTATGTCTTCTTGATGCATCAGTCCTTTTATCATTATATATTGGCCATCTTTATCTATTTTAATGGTTTTTGCTTTAAAGTCTATTTTATCTGATATAAGAATCACTACTCCAGCTCATTTTTCATTTCTACTTGCATGATATATCTTTTTCCATCCTTTCACTCTTAGTCTACGTGTGTCTTTACAGGTCAAGTGAGTCTCTTGAAGACAGCATATTGTTGGGTCCATCTTTTTAATCCAGTCAGTCAGTCTGTGTCCTTTGAATAGGTATTTAGTCCCTTTACATTCAGAGTTATTATTGAAAGGTGCTGATTTATTCCTAGCATTATATTGATATTTGTTTAGATGTTTTGTTCTTTTCTTTCAAATTTTCTGTTTGTCTTCTGGATTTGTTGGTTTCTTAGGGTGACAGGTAAAATATTTTGTCTCTCTTTCATTAGTATTTTTATTTTTCTAGTAGGTATTATTCTTTCTCATGTGTTCATGGTAGTGATGGTAGTTTTTGTGGTATCAAACCTAGTACTTCCTTGAGAATTTCTTGTAGGGTTGGTTGTGTGGCAGTGAACTCCCGCAGTTTTTGTTTGTCTAAGAAATATACTATTTATCCTTCATTTTGGAAGGATAGCCTTGCTGGGTAAAGTATTCTTGGCTGGCAGTTTTTGTCCTTTAGTATTTTGATATATCATCCCATTCTTTTCTTGCTTTTAGAGTTTCCAATGAAAATTCTGATGTTATTCTGACTGGGGCTCCCTTATAAGTGACTTGCCGATTCTGTCTTGCAGCTTTTAAGATTCTCTCTTTGTCTTTGAATTTTGTCAGTTTGATTATCACATGTCTTGGAGAGGACCTTTTTGGGTTGAATGTGTTTGGTGATCTTTGGGCTTCCTGAATCTGGGGATCTGTGATTTTCCCTATACCTGGGAATTTTTCTGCTATTATCTCATTGAGTATGTTTTCAATACCATTTCTTTTTCTTTCCCTTTCTGGAATACCTATGATTCAGATATTTGAGTGCTTAAGGTTGTCAGTTGTCTCTCTTAAATTTTCTTCAATTTTTTTGATTCTTTTTTATTTTTTCTGGTCTGCCTGTGATAATTCGAACAGCCTGTCTTCAAGGTCAGAAATTCTCTCTTCTGCTTGTTCAAGTCTGCTGGTTAAACTCTCTGTTGTATTTATTATTTCGTTGAATTAATCCTTCAGCTCCATGAGCTCAGCTACATTCTTTTTCAAGGCATTGATTTCTTTGTACATTTCTTCTTTCAGCTCCTGTATGTTTTTTCTCATTTCATTGTGTTTTTTCACTGAGTTTTTTGTATCTCATTTAGTTTCCTTAGAATAGTTACTCCAAATTCCTTGTCTGTCATTTCAAAGACTTCCTGTTCTATAGGATCTAGCACTTGTAAGTTATTAATTTCCTTTGGTGGTGATGTACTTTCTTAATTTTTCATACTTCTGGTTTCTTTCCTTTGGTGTTTTGTCATTGTGACCGGAGATATCACAGTTCACTCGTTTCACCCTGATGTCTGGCTTGGATCCTGAAGTGTCTGCTGCTTCTGGGAGGCAGAAACTAGCCTGAACCGGAAGTCCCACCCCACCTGCCTTCACCAGCTTGTCAGGCTCAGGGATTGGAAGCTCGTGACCTTCAGGTCGCTCACGGAGACAGATGGCCTGTGCCAGAAGTCCCAGCCTGCCTGCGTTCTCCAGCTCCTCTGACTTGGGGCTTGGGAACCCAGAGCCTCTCAGTCACTCATGGACACGGGGGTGGCCTGGGCCAAAAGTCCCACCCAGTCAGTCTTCATCAGATCCTCTGGCTTGGGGCTTGGGAACCCGTGCCTTACAGGTCACTCACAGAGATGCACGGCCTGCATCAGAAGTCCTGCCCCACCTGCGTTCCTCAGCTCATCTGACTCAGGACTTAGGATCCCAGAGCCTCTCAGGTTGCTCACAGAGATGGGACTGCCTGGGCCGAAAGTCCCACCCCATCAGCCTTAACTGGCTTCTCCGGCTTGGGGCTGGAGAACCCGTGCCTCCAAGGTCACCCATGGAGACGAATGGTCTGTGTCAAAAGTCCTGCCCCAGCCCAACTTGCCTTCTCTGGCAAGCAGGCTCATGGCATGTGGCCCCCAAAGCTCCAAAGTCTAGTTAGGAAATGGAAAGCAACCTGAACTGGGGTCCCACAGCGGGTGGCTCCTGTCCATTCCAGCATAGACCTTGGGTCCTCCATCACTGCTCCTCAAAAGCTGCAAATTGGTCCCTCTGTGGGATAGAGTGACACCAGGAACTGACTGCTCTGCCATCTTGACCCCTACCCTCCAGAACTTTTTCATCTTCCTGAACTGACACTCTATACCAATAAAATACTAACTCCCCACTCTTCTTTCTGGCTATTCTAAGTAATGCTGCAGTAATGAGTGCAGAAACATCTATTGGAGTCCCTGCTTTCAGTTCTTTGTGTATGTGTCCAGAAGTGGAATTTCTGGATTGTATGACAATTCTATGTTGAATCTTTTGAGGAATCACCATGCCATTTTCCACAGACACTGCATCACTTTACACTTCCACCAGCAATGCAAAGGGGTCTAATTTCTCCACATGTTCTCCAAGACTTGTTATTTTCTGTGCGTTCCTAAATTATTATTATAATAGACTTACTAATGGGTGTGAAGTAATGACTCATTACATTTTTGATTTATATTTCCCTAATAATTAGTGTCTTTGCTTGTTTGGGCTACTGTAACAAAAAATCATAAACTGGGTGGGTTATAAACAACAGAAATTTATTTCTCACAGTTCTAGAGGTTGAGAAGTTCAAAATAAAGGTGCCGGCAGATTCAGTGTCTGGTGAGGGCCACTTTCCTTGTTGGTAGATGGTACCTTTTCACTTCTTCTTCACATGGTGAAAGAGGGCAATGCAGCTCTCTGGGACCTGTTTTATAAGGGCACTAATCCCATTTCTGAGGCTTCAGCCCTCATAACCTAATCAAACATTCCAAAGGCCTCATTTTCTAATGCCATTGCATTTGTGATTACGTTTCAACATATGAATTCTGAGGGTACAAAAATATTTAGGCCATAGCAATTAGTGATGATGAGCATCTTTCCAGGTACTTATTTGCCATTGTATATATTCTTTGGAGAAATGTCTATTTAAGTTCTTTGCCCATTTTTAAATGGGATGGTGTTTTGTTGTTGTTGTTGAGTTGTAGGAGTTCTTTATATATTCTGGATATTTATCCCTTATTATATATATGATTTGCAAATACTTCATCCCATTCCATGAGTTGCCTTTTCATTCTGTTGATATTTTCCTTTAATGAACAAAAGCTTTTCATTTTCATGAAGTTCAATTTATCTGTTTTTTCCTTTGTTCCCTGTTATTTTGATGTCATATCCCAGTGATTGCCAAGTCCAGTGTCATGAAGCTGTTCCCCTGTATTTTCTTTAAAGAGTTTTATATGTTTAGTTCTCACATTTAGGCTTTTGACCTATTTTGAGTTAACTTTTATAAACGGTGTAAGGTAAGAGTCCAACTTTACTTTTCTAAACATGTAGATATCCATTTTCCCAGAGCCATTTGTTAAAAAGAATGTCTTTTCTCCATTGAATGGTCTTGTTACATTAGTCAAAAATCATTTGACCATGTATACAAGGGTTTATTTCTAAGCTCCTTGCTGTATTCCATTGGTTTATGTGTTTGTCTTTATGTAATGCTACACTGTTTTAATTATTATAGCTTTGTAGTATGTTTTGGACTCAGGAAATATAGCACCTCAACTATGTTCTTTCGTAAGATTGTTTTGGCTATTCAGAGTCCCTTCAGACTCCATATAAATTTTATATATATATATATATATATTTTAAATTTCTGTAAAAATATTGGGGTTTTAATAGGCATTGCATTGGTTCTGCAGATCATTTTAGATAATATTGACATCTTAACAGTATTAAATCATTTCATTTATGAACATAAGATGCCTTTCTATTTATTTGTGTCTTCTTTAATTTCTTTCAGCAGTATTTTGTAATTTTCAGTTTACTACTCTTTCACTTTTTTGCATTCCTAATTATTTTATTCTTTTTGATATGATTGTAGATAAAATTGTTTTCCTGATTTCCTTTTCTGGATTGTTCATTATTACTGTATAGAAACACTATGATTTTTGAGTGTTGATATCATATCCTGCAATTTTGCTAATTATTTTTATTAGTTCTAAGAGGTGTGTGTGTGTGTGTGTGTGTGTGTGTGTGTGTGTGTGTGTGTGTGTGTGTGTGTGTGTGTGTGTGTGTGTGTGTGTGTGTGTGTGTGTGTGTGTGAGTATGTGTATAATCTTTAGTGTTGTCTGCATATCAGTTCATGTTGTCTGTGGACAGAGATAATTTTACTTCTTCCCTTCAAATTTCTTTTTCTTGCCTAATTGCTCTCACTAGGACTCCCAGTACTATGTTGAATACAAGTGGGTAAGTGAGCATTCTTGTCTTTTTTCTGATCTTCGGTGAGAGCTTTCAGTCCTTTATCATTGAGTATGATGTTAGCAGTTGGCTTTTCATATGTTGCCTTTTTTATGGCAGGTAGCTTTTTTCTATTCCTTTTTTGTTTAGTGTTTTTAAAATAAAGTGGTGTTGGATTTTGTTAGCTGCTTTTCCTACATCAATTAAGATGGTCATATGGGTATTTTCCCTTTTTTTCTGTTAATGTGTTGTATTACATTGACTGGTTTTTGTATGTTGAACCATGCTTGCATTCCAAAACTAAATCCACTTGGATATGGTATGTAATCTTTTTAATATGTTTTAGAATTTGGGTTACTAGTATTTTGTTGAGAATATTTGCATCAATATTCATGAAGGATATTGGCATGCAATTTTCTTTTTTGTAGTGTCGTTGTCCAGCTTAGTCATTGGGGTAATACTGACCTTATAGAAAGAGTTAGGAAGTATTCTTTCCACTTCAATTTTTTGAAAGACTTTAAAAAGGGCTTTTTCTTTTTCTTTCTTTTTTTTTTTTAATTCTTTTTCAAAATTTTTAATAGAATTCATCGGTAAAGCCACTTAGTCCTGGACTTCCATTGTTGGCCAATTTTTGATTACTGACTCAATTTTCTTACTAGTTGTAGGCCTATTCAGATTTCCCTTTTTTGTTGCTGTTGTTGATTCAGTCTTGCTAGAATATGTATTTCTAGAAGTTTGTCCATTTCATTTGTGTGCAAAATATGTTGGTGTACAATTGTTCATAGTAATCTTTTGTAATACCTTTTATTTTGTAAAATTGGTATTAGTGAACCCTCTTTAATTTCTGATTACAGTTATTGAAACTTCTCTCTTTTTATATTAGTCAATCTAACTAAGGATTTGTCAATTTTGTTGATCTTTTCAAAAAACTGACTCAATTTTATTCATTTTCTCTATTTTATTTATCTTTTCTCTGATCTATATTATGTCCTTTCTTCTGGTAGTTTTGGATTTAATTTGTTCTTTTATTAACTCCTTTATGTGTAAAGTTAAGTTGTCAGTTTGAGATCTTTCTTCTTTTTACAGCTAAAAATTTTCCTCTTACCACTACTTTCACTGCAGCCTATACATTTTGGTATTATGCCTTTTCATGTTCATTTGTCTTAAAGTATTTTCTAATTTTTTTGTGATTTCTTCTTTGACAGTTGGTTGTTTAAGAATGTGCTGTTTTCCAGTTTTCCTTCTGCTATTGATTTTTAGTTGCATTCTAATTCTATTTTTATTGGAAATGACATTTTTTATCTTTTATTACTTGTTTTGGTCTATTCTGGAGAAAATTCATGTGTGCTTCAGAAACTGTATTCTGCCATTGTTAGGTGAAGTGCTCTGTATATGTTTGCTAAGTTTGATTAGTCTATAATGTTGTTCAAGTCCTCCAGTTCATTATTGATCTTCTGTCTGTTTGTTCTATTCATTATTGAAAGGGAGACATTAATGTCTCCTACTATTATTGTAGAACAGTCTACTTTTTTATTATTATTGATTTTTTCTATTTGCTGGTCAAATTTGATAATTTCAAATAAGCTATCTTTAACTTCACTGATTCTTTTTATGCCTGTTTGAATCTTCTGTTGATATTCTATAGTGAGCTTGTCAATAATTTCAGTTATTTTATGTTACAGAGTCAGAATTTCTCTTTGGTTCTTTTTTATAATTTCTATATTATTGTTGACATTCTCATTTTGTTTATATGCTATTTTCTTAATTTCTTTTATTTATTTATTTTTTCTGTATTTTTCTTTAGTACTTAGAATATATTCATGATAGTTTGATTTGTCTAGTAAATC
>NW_007732571.1:28619-33887 GCF_000696425.1 Galeopterus variegatus | reverse complement strand
CGCGGGTTCGGATCCTATATGGGAATGGCCGGTGCGCTCACTGGCTGAGCGCGGTGCGGGCAACACCACACCACGGGTTGCAATCCCCTTACCGGTCACGAAAAAAAAAGCCAAAAAAAAAAGAAAAGAAAATTGAGCATTTGAAAAAAAAAGGGGTTACTACTTCCAACTTTTGCAGACTATCACAGGAGATTTTCACTAATGGGCCCTGAGCCTTAGAAACAGTCCAAGGTATAAGCTTAAGGTCTTCTCAAGTTTGGTTTTTTTGTTTTTTTTTTGGTCATGCATCCTGTCTAGACGTGTGTATGTGTTTTTCAATTATGCTTTGTTTGTTTTTTTCAGTTTCCCTCAGCTGCTTTTAATTGTCTTAATTTCCCAATCAGTCTCATTGCAGCTTCTTCCAGGGGCCTTAGATATTCTGTTGTATTTCTCTGCTCATACTCTCTTACCCCTAGATGTCTGTTGATCTGCAGTCCCCTGAAATTTTCATGCACTGTGTTACCCACCACAACCTTTATGACTTCTAGCCTGAGATAAGAATTATGCCACTGTTCCCTGTGTGAGTTCTTGAGTGTGCTATACTGGAGATTGGTGAGACAGAAGCTAGTAAAAATATCATGGATTTTTCTATCATTTTTAATGTGGCTTTTTCTTTATTGGGTGTTTTCTTGGTTGCTATAGATATTTGGTGTACAGAGCTCCTATAAAGTTATTTTATTCAGTTATAGTTTTTTAAGGATGTTTGCATCAGGAAGGATGGTCTGAAGCTTCCTAGTAAACTACACCTTGCTGACATCACTCCCAACTCTCTAATTTTTAAAAAGTCCTTTATCAGGTTAATATCTTTGTAATCACTAGATTTTAAAAGCACAAAAACTACCAAACAGCTCTCATCAGTCTAGTGTCCTATGCCTTTTTCCTTCTACCTATATCTTAGACCCTAGTAGTACTTTTCAATTCTGCATACACATTAGAATCACTAAGGGAGTTCTTAAATATACTAATGCCTAGGACTGACCCTACACAGATATTGATTTAACTGATCTGAGCTTGCTAATACTTATCTGTAACTGAGCATCAGAAACATTGTTTCAGAACCTACATCCTCCTATACATAACTTATGCAACCTTTCCTTGACTTTCTCTGCAAGGATATTCCTGACCATAGGCAATAAGTACTTAACACATTCTAGTACTTTCCTAAGTTTTCAGTGTCATTTCGTATCCTTTCTGGTATTTGGGATTCATAACTAATTTGATTAACTGGATTGTGCCTCATTTCCATGACCCAGAGCCAGTTTTATTAACTGGTTTCTGCCTTATTCTCCTGTGTCTGAGTCTTCAGTTGGTAGCAGCTGCCCAGTACTCAGCCTTTTAAAAAATGGTACATTGGTATTTTCACTCCAAGAGATAAGCAACTCCACCGAACCAACCTCTGTTTCAGAATCCAGTATCCTTCTAATCTTGACTTCTCAACCTCTCTGATACTATCTCTTTATATGGGTGAATATTATTGATCCTGGGATCCTCATCAAGTACTAACCACAAAAAAAAATAAATAAATAACATCCTAACTAATTTTCATTTGCCTTATTCCTGGATACACTACAGATATAAAATTCTGTTCACCATTGTATCTTCTCTACTTGTGTTTGTTCCTACTTGTCTAGTTTAAGCTATTTGCATATTTCAACTTTTTTTAGTCTATTGTATTATCTAGGTTATATTTTTACACAGGTCCACTAAGGTTTCTGAAGACATACCACAATGTACCCAAGTAACTTAATTACTTATCATTGCATTCTGAAGCTTCCTTTGTGAATTATTTATGTGATGATGTGAGAAAGACTAACTGGAAGAATTTGTACAATGTACACTATGAGTGTAATACAAATTACAAGAAAAAGTTAAATTAATAATACCTTGACCAAAAGCAATAAGGTAACTGAATTCCAGATTTGTTTGGCTTTTCCCGCTGTTGACTTGTCTCTACCAGTTCTTTGTGCTTCTTCATTTGAAGTCAGATTCAAGAAACCTAAATGAAGGGACAACTCAGCATTCTGAATTAAGCATGCAGATAATTGTACATGCAGCTAACCTCTTTTGCTGCTAATGGGGTAAGTGGCCGGTCATGCTGATAATTGGATACATGTGAGCATAATTAGGCAAATATGAGTGCAATATCTTGCACTATACACATTTCTAGACACATCTAATTATGTTCAGAAGTGATATTAGGGTATGCAAATTTACTCCCTTCCTGAAAATAAAGTTGAACCTAGAAAAAAAATGCATTTCATTGAGCTTGGGGTCAATTTTTTATTACAGTTAGGATTAATAAAGTAATAGATTATTGGGCAACATTTGAATGTAAGATGAGGCTGCTTAGAGTAGATGATATAGCTATAGATAAAGATGTATGTCATCCCTACACATAAAAATCAATAGTGCCATAATTATAGTAAAGTGGTCATTTAGAACCATGATTCCCATATCTGTATTATTTTCTCCCATTTTAGGAGATAGTATGTGGCTACCATCACCACTACCATCAACACAAACACATACACACTCACGCACACCCATACATACACACACCCCAGATAGGTATTTCCTAAGAAACATCTCAGTGGTCTCTCTCCAAAAAAACCTTGACTTTTAAGGCAGGATTGAAAACTGATTCAAAGTAAAATAGCAAGAACCAAATGGCAACTTAATGTGTTCTGTTTTCCAGAAGAATCACAAATTTTAAACAATCTGAATTATAATTAAAAAAATAAGATACATATCTATGGCAAATGGGACTTTTCACATTATGCTAAAAAACAAAATATTCTAACTCTGTATTAGTTTTCTTATATATTCTATTCGTTTTGAATTTGTGAATTCAAAACACAGAAGATGTGTGTTCTATTATTGACTGTACCCTGTCACTTAATAACTAATGGGGCTTAAAAAGTCATTTTCCTATCATGAACTATCATTTCTTCACCTGTAAAGCATAAATAATTCTGTCTAACTGTCAAATAATTTTAAAGAGATAGAAGCAACATATATATATATATAAATATGTATAAATATATATATATATATATATTTATAAAGTCTAGCACAAAGCCTAGATAATTGTTACTTTATAAGTGGTAGTTGTTGTTCATATTACTATTTTATGTAACTTTTTTCTCTTTCTTTATACCCCCATTTGATTTTCAGCATAAAGACAGAATGTTTTCCAACACATTTCCTCCCTACTTTATTATCCCCAAATGGTATGTCTCTCATATAATGTATACAAAGAAATAATGAAATAACTTTCTGGTAGTCTGCTGTATGGCTCCCAATGAACCCCACCTCCTGGGGCTCACTCCCCAGTGTAATTCTCTCTTCTTCAATGTGGGCAAGACCTAGTGTCTAGCGTCTAATGTTTTGAAAATGTAAAAATTATGTGATGTCACTTTCTAGAGTAGATTACAAAAGACTTTCCAATTTCTTCTTGCCATACTCTCTTTCCTTGTGGGTTGCCTACTCTGATAAAACCAGCTACAATGTTTGGAACTGTTCTGTGGAACATGCCACATGGCAAGAAACTGAGGGAAGCTTCTAACCAATAGCTCATGAGAAACTGAGTCCCTCAGTCAAAAAAACTGTGAGGCTCTAAACTCTCTAAGCCAAAAATTACTTGACTAAGCTTGGAAGTGAACCCAACTCCTGCAAAGCCTTAAAATAACTGCAGCTCCTGCCAACACCTAACAACACCGTGATTCAACTTTGTTAGGTACCCAAAGCCAGAGGGCCTGAACCATATTCCTGACCCACAGAAACTGTGAGATAATAAATGTTAGTAAGTTTTTACATAAGCCACTAAATTTGAGGGTGATTTGTTGCACAATGATAGACAACTAATGCAAACCTGTTCACACCATACTTTTATTTACCAGACAGTTCTGTTTGTAGTGATTCTTCTCCAGAGTATTTAAAACTACACTAGTTTCTATGGTTAAAGACATATATGTATGTACATGTATATAAACAAATTCCTTTTTATAGTTTTTTCCTCTCTACCTCCATGTCCTAGAAACTGCTTGGAGAGTAATTTTCTTCAAAGTAGATGTCAAATGAGGAAAAATATATGATGCTCTAGTTGGGATATAAAATACTGTATTTTAATAAATCAATTATATAATAAACTAGTCAGAAAAGAATTTTTAGCATCTAGTTTTTGAAAGCAACCTGAGAAATACAAATAAAAATAAAATGTAGTTCTCTCAAGGTTACATTCTAGTTGGGAAAAGAAGATCTATATGGATTAAAAGCGTACTAATACTTCAAGGTAAAAAATGACAAATGGTTTGCACAGACAGTAAGCAGTCTAGAAATAAAGAGAAGAAAGTAGCTTCTCAGGGCAAGAAAAAGCATGCTCTAGTCCTTTAAAATAACTAGAAGTATAAATTAGCAGAATTTTTCATTGTCTACTTTTACTATTACTAGTGCTCCATTCCTTGATAGTTTATTTCATTACTAATTATCTCTATCAGCATGGAGAGCATTTCATTTTACTTATAAGTTTATAGAATGCTTAATAAAAAAAGGTTAAATATTTTCCCCGAGGCTAGAGGAAGTATTGGAATTAAAACCAAAGTTGCAGAACTCTTAAGGTGGGTAAAGAATTATGGTCAATGGTCAACCAATTAATTTCAAAAATCAGCTAGAAAAAAACCCAAAACTATCAAAATATATCGATCATGTTGCTTCTTTGATGTTACATAGACATAATGTCAAAATTAAAAATTGTTTTAAAATAACTTCATTTCAGTTTTCAATAAATTCTTTTTATCATGTTTCCATTTTAAACTTTAGGACATTTATAGAATATCTGGTCAAATAGGTATCTTTATTTGGTGGTACTGGTGAGGTCCTCCTAGTAAGCTATTTTTTTAGCAATTATAAAAGTATTAATGCTTTGAGAGAGAAATAATACTCAGAAGAATGTGCAGAGAGTAAGGAGAAGATAGTGCCACAGAAGTAAGGCTATATAGCATTTTAAAGAGAAAGAAATAATGAAAATGGGCAAATTCAATGGAGAAATTAAGGATGATAAAGACTTAGAAATTCCCAAAAGATTTAGAAATTTGGAGGCTCTGTGATTTTAGCAAGAGATAATTTTGGTACAGTCAATGGGACAGAAGTGGAAATTCAATGGATTAAGAGTGAGTCCAGTTTTTCAAAGCAACCTGAGAAATACAAATAAAAATAAAATATAGTTCTATA
>NW_007732571.1:24870-27754 GCF_000696425.1 Galeopterus variegatus | reverse complement strand
GTGAGTCCAGTTTTTCAAAGCAACCTGAGAAATACAAATAAAAATAAAATATAGTTCTATAAATAAATATAGTTCTATAGTTCTATGAAGTGAGAAAGTGGTGACAATAGGAATAGACCACTCTGGAGAGGTTTGGATGAGAAATACAGGAGAGAGATTTGGTTGTTGGAAGAGGACTTAGGATCAGGGAAGAACAATTTTATAGGATGTTCATAAGTTGAAGAATTGGGGGGCGGTGAGGAGGAGTGACTGAGAGAGACAGACAGAGACAGAGAGAGAGACATAGACAGAGACAGAGATCTCTAAAGCAAGAGCTAGAAATAGAGTCAGGTGTACAAGAAAGAGAAGGGTAGATTGCCCTTGCATAGGAGGGAGGCTACATCTTCTGAGAATGGAGAAAAACATCACAAAGAGAAAAATAAAAACAAATGTTTGGCTGTCTGAGAGGAGCTTTATATTTGAGAGCGATGATACCTGATTGCTTTTCTGTCTGCTGAGTGTAACAAGGGTGAGGGAATAGAGAATGAAGACAGTGATGAAGAAATATTAGAGAACATGCTGGCCAAAGACAAAGGGCTTGACTGTGGCTTAGAAGATGTTCACTGGATGGTGACCATAGACGTGTGGTGGTGACAATCTTTTATATATATTTTAGCCATCCTTTTTTTTCCCCATTTTGATTAGGTATTTCTCTTTTATTTTGAAAGCACCCTTATCAGGTTAGATACAAGTCATCCTAGAGAATTATCCATTCACATTTTATGTGGTCCCTGTGCTTCACTTCATTTCTCTATGTAATTGTGTTATGCGAACATGTGGTTAAAATACAGCAGAGTTAAGGGCACCTACTTACATATAAAATAAATGATATTTGCCCCCACACTAAGTGGTCTTCCTTACCAGGGAAATGAGCGTTGTCCAGAATTGTCAAGATAGTATTAAATTAAAAATGAAACTACAAAAGTGAGTAACTATTTAAAGACACAGGGAGGTACAAACTGAGACCGATAAATGAACATAAAAGGTAAACGTTCATGGACTAAATAGGTTTTTTAAAAAGAGAGAATAACAGTGAGTACAAAATTGCCAGGAGTTCTTTTAAAACATCATCTCTAAGCTTTATCTTCCTAACATTTTAATTGATTGGTCTATATATATTTAACTATTTAAAATTTGTATTTTGGTAAATAATGTATGGGAAAGTTTTTTGAAATGCATAATGTTGTTAAACAAATTTGGAAGTGTATGCATATATGTATTTATTTATTTACTTATTATTATTATCTTTTAAAAATTTATCACAAAGGAGAAGCTTAAAGATCCCCAAACACATTCATACTTTCCATCATTAATATTTTATTAAAATTTGAACAAGTGATTCTATAAATTCTTGTGATTTCTTGTTTCCATAGCTCTACATGACATTCAGGTCTGTTGTCTGGAAAAGAATTTGCTAACCACTGGTCTAGAGAGAAGTTCTGCAAAATCAAAGTCAGAAAATCGGCCACATGTTGGTCATTGAGCAACTACTCTTGATTAAAGTTATTCTATTTTATGATGTAAAATTAATTAGTTGTTTTATCCTCTGGCACAGGCGTAAGGTGATGTAGGGGCAGAAGTAATTGGCAGGTCCCAAAATAAATGCCTCATATGAATTTATTGGAATATTATTTCTTTTGGAATGAAGGTGGGAGGGTGTGGTTAACATATTTGTCTTAGAATAGATTACACTTTAATGTCAGTCATGAAAACGTTTATTCACCTTTACTTTTTGTATTTCAGCCTCTTTCTCATATTCATTTTAGTTTGTCATGTAACAGAGAAAAGTATTGTGAACTATGGTCCTGGAAGGAATAATAGGAGGCATTTGGAGACCTGTAATCACCCCAGATATGTTTTAGTTTATGTTGAACATTATACACATTAGTTTAAATGAAGCATCAAATGGGCTTTTATGTTAAAGGCAAAGCAAATTGTTTGCATACACTGCAGGTAAAAAGCATTGTTGTAAAACAACTTAAAAATTTTTCTTTTTCCAAATAACTTGTTCCAACATGCAGGTGAAGTCAGAGGTTATTGTTGTAGTGAAAGACAATATGTGCAGAAAAAACGTCTTGGGCCCAGAGTTATAAAATGGATATTTGAGGCTCTGTTCTGACATTTACTAAATCTTTGGTTTGGGGCAATTCATTTAACCTGTGTCAGAATTTCCTGATTCTAAAACAAGGATAATGTCTATTTTCCAGGGTGATTGTGTGAAAAAATAATGACATAATATTTCTGAAAATGTTGGATGAAATATAAAATGCTCTTAGATATTGCTTTTACTTGAGAAGTCCTGTTAGAATTGCATCTATAATCATTTTGTTTCTCTACATTTCTGCCAGAGTAGAGGCTTTTCATCCCAGGTTATACAACAGTCAATGTAGGTAGGTCAAGCCTTAATTCATGTGAGGCGTATTTTGATTTTCCATTACAACATATTTTAGAAAATGTGGAAAACATAGAGGAGAAGAAATAAAAATTAATTCAGAGATCCATACTCCTATCACTTAAGAAAATGTACCCCCACCCCCAGCATCCCTTCTCATTTGTTATATTTGAAATTTTGGGGGGTAGATAGATAGATGATAGATAGAAAGATACACATTCCAAAGAGTATATACATATCTTCCTTTTGTTACATCTGTAAGTAAAATATTTTGTGCTCCTGCAGTCGTCATAAACATGAGTTCAAAAGGCTCCATTGGGTGGACTTATCACTATTATTGTTTAATTAATGTTTTTCCAGTTTTTTACTATTATGAGTAATGTTCATAGATACTTGCTGTATTTATCATGTTTTTATTCCCATGGGACTAATTCATTAAGGTTCAATCACTGG
>NW_007732571.1:20519-23422 GCF_000696425.1 Galeopterus variegatus | reverse complement strand
AAATCACATTTACTTAGTTATATTATTCATTCCTAAATATGAATATTATCTTTTTATAAGCAATGAGTACGTGAATTCTCACTGGTGCTAAAACTCATCTAAGCTTTTGCATTAGACAAATTTGTTATGATCTCAGCTAACGAAAATCAGGAACATTTTGTTACAAGAAAGCCCACGAAGAACACATTTTATGTGGCACTTTAATACTGACTTAAGAAATGATCTGGTATTCTCAAAATTCTGGATAAGTGATGCAATATTATTTATGTTTGTTTATATTGTGAACAATCTGAGGTTAGGAGCTACTTCTCATATATTTTGTATATTTCTTTTGTATCTTCCAAAGCCTACTGATGATGTCACACACAGATTTTCAATACCTACTTGCTGGTTGATGGCTGGATGGATGCATGGATGTATGGAACCGTACTCTCTCCATCTCCAGTCCTTGTCAAACTTGTTTCATTTTTTCTTTAGTGCCTTAGCATCATTGAATTCTGAACTCTTAGTAACAAATGGATGATTCTTTTATTTACTTTTTTATTCACTGATCGTTATGCTTTGAATGTCTACCATGTACTCATCACTCCAAATGGGTTCAACACTGGAAACATAGCAAAAGGCCCATTGCTGCTCTAAGATTACAATCTAGTCGACACATGGCCTGTGCCACTGAAGTGTTAGAGAGCGCTACTAAAGAACTTATGATGGGTGCCTAACTTGCACAAAGAAGGTTGTAGAGGAGAGAGAGCGAGAGAGACAGAGAGATAGAGAATGTCTTTGGGGAGTAAGCATAAAACCATTCAGAAAACTCATTGAAAAAAATCGTTTAGAGCATTAACTATGTGTCAGACGCTATTGATAGACCTCAGAGTAGCAGTAGTGAGCAAGAAAGACACCGTTGCTAACCTTTCAGATGTCACAGTTTAAAATGCAAAACTTACAGTCTGATTGAGTGAAAGAACTGGCACGAGTCAGTCAGTTAAGGAGTGGCAGGCTTCAGGAGATCAGACTCCCACATGCGTGAAATGAATGGACAACTGACTGATATAACTGATAATATAGAAATCAATCTTCAGAATATTCTCAAAGAAACTAACTTAAATCAACCTAGTGGAAAGTCAGACATACTTTACTGAGCATCTACAATATGCCTGACATTTTCTTAATGCTATCTTTTTTACCCTTTTTTACCCTTTTAAACCATATTTACTGAGATTAAGAGATATTAAGCATTTTACCAAAATCACACTGCAAGTATATGGTAGTAAGTATCCAAAAAAGAATTGCAGAGTTCTGATCTCTTTTGATCACTTGAGCTTGCATTTATACTAAATATCTTAAACCGATATTTAAGTTTAATCCTCACTAGAATCTTGCCTTTCAGCATTTGATTTAAAAAAAAAAAAGAAAAGAAAGTACAATACAATAAAATACAGCAGCAAGAGTAAGAATTCAAGAGAAAATATAAATACATGTATAGCTTTAAGAAAGTTATTGCTTCTTTTAATATAAATGTTCAACCTGATTTTCTGAGCAGAATCTTCTTCATTTTCTATTAAACATCACCTTTCTCAGCATAACTCATTACACAACTATGTTCTTACTATAATTTATAGATGCCCATGGCTCCAGGAAGGGAATGACCTCTGTCAATACTGTATAAATAAGACATAAGGCTGCTAGGATTTTCAAATCAGAGGCATGAAATTCTTTCAGGTTTTGTGTGGAAAGAGTGGCAGATTATAGATTTATTTATTAAAGCTAAAATAGTTTGAATAACATAAATGCTACCAACATATTGCCTGGAATAAAAAAATCAGTGCCCAGAGTAAAATTGAAAAAAAAAAAAAAAATCACCTTTGAACATTATGATGAAATATCTCTGCCAGTTTATGCTGGGAAAAAGCCAGTAAAAGTTCAAACTATAATGTGATACTAAATCTCAATTACTCTTTGTGGTACCATTAAAACTGTTGTGTAGTTTCCTTTATGTGGGAAAACATATTGATGGTTCCTTTCTTCTTGGTTCTGGTACTTACCTAGTAGGATAAATATAGAATAGAAGGCTTTGTAGGATATCAGTTATTTCAAGGCTTTTGTTTAAGGCATCTTGTCCTTCATCAAGTGATGAACTTTTTTTAGCATATAAAAGGAACTTATAGTTTAGCCCTTCAGACAATTAAATGTCCAAGCTATGAACACATCACAGAAGGTCAAAACCAGAATGAACCTTTAGTGTAACAGGTTAGGGAAAATTTCAAAGCTACCTATTAGGGCAGTTCTTTCATTCCAGCTGTGAGAGGTGATTCAATTTAAGCATTAAAAACTGAGTATTATGCATTCAAACAAGACTGCACATAAAAATGAATATGGGCTTCTGAGTCATTTCTAGGAGTGACTCGAAATATTAATGCCTTACAGTGAGTATGAATTCAGCTGAAAAAACAATGAAAAGAACAGGCAGATAGAGCTAGGGAGAAGATCATAAGTGCTTACATTGGCAAAACCTTTTTTCTTTATTATATATAGATTGTTTAGATATACATATATAAAGAATGGGGGCGGGGGGAGGAAAAATTTAGAAAGTCTTATCCTAAAGAGCTATCTACAAGCTACACCGATATAATACATATTGTGTGGGTAAAAATTGCCCATATGTTAATGTGTACAAAATGTATCAAATAGCAAAAAAAAAAAAAATTGAAAATGGTCTCCAATCTTTGGAAATGTGAAAATATACAGATAAGTAAAGAAAAATTGCAATATATATCTGAGTGAGTGGGAAAAACACACAGTCTTTGCTCCACTCCCACAGCACAACAAGCAATACAGGAGACTGACTCCTGTAACCAAATGTGTGGGGATTTCTCCTGACTAGCAAGTAAGCAAGCAATTTTACA
>NW_007732571.1:15009-20207 GCF_000696425.1 Galeopterus variegatus | reverse complement strand
GAAAATATACAGATAAGTAAAGAAAAATTGCAATATATATCTGAGTGAGTGGGAAAAACACAGTCTTTGCTCCACTCCCACAGCACAACAAGCAATACAGGAGACTGACTCCTGTGACCAAATGTGTGGGGATTTCTCCTGACTAGCAAGTAAGCAAGCAATTTTACAGTGAACACCAGCTCTGTGTCCTTAATTTGATTCTAACGCTGTCTACCTAGAGAGTGCATCAGATCCCGCAGGTTGAGGGCTTAGTCCTCAGGACTGTCCCACACTTCAGATGCCAGTTGCAAGCCCAGGCCTCTGGGATTTCTGATCAACAAGCTATAAATCAGGGTTATGCATAGGGCAAGGTATCGGGGAAGGGGTGCAGCATTTCCATGCTCTCTCTGGGCATGCCACCCTCCAGGAAACTCCATGTCTTCAGCTATCTGGAAGCTACCTGAACCCTATGCTCTTAGATTTTTATGGAAGCTTCATTATGTAGGCATGATTGAAACATCAATAGCCATGTAGAAATGTGATTGGACAAAAAGAGTATGATCTAATACAAACAAACTGGGTGGGAAAACCTAGCATGGCCTGTCCATATTCTTCTTGGACTTTCTGTGTAGCATTCAATCTCCTGGGTATGTGATGGGATGTCCCTGGAATGGGTTCTTATGACCTGTGATCAGATAAGCTAGGTCAGATAATTTCTTTATGGTCAGCTTTAAGAAAGAAAGGCAGGGCGAGGTTAGAACAAGCCAGAAACCATAGACAAAAACCAAAATATATACATCATAATATCACAATACCCATATCACTGCAATCATTTAAATACTGCCTTAATTTACCACATGGAAGTATAAGTTCTTTTTAAAAATTTAGAGAAACTAAAGATAGATTTGGTGTCTTATAACAGTCAGATTCTCTTCATATGCTATCAATTGGAAAGGAAAAATGTAAGTCAATGTATTGATCTTCCACAATGCAAATAGTATTGTATTTTAGTTTATAACTTTTTATTTGGTTATTTTAATTATTAATGTGTCATTTCTAACAGGAAATGGGATGCAATTAAATAAAAATAAACCATTTCAGAGTTCACTCGAGAAAGAAAGAATTGCTAGCTCCTTTTCATCTAACTTTTCCAATAGTTTAATCATTGTAGTGATACATTTTCATTATGTAAAAAAATGAAAATTCATATAAGGCAAAAAACATTAGAGTATTTATAATTTTGTCCTAAAAATAACTCGTACCAATGTTTTGGTGAAGTTTCTCTGAGACATTTTTTCTTCACATGTCATTAGTTAAATATTTTATAGGACGAGGAAGTGTATGTTTTTTTTTTCCACCAAACCATATATCAAGAGCATGTTTCTATGTTATAAAATTCCCCTCCAATATCACTTGTAACAGTGTTATATTATTCCACTTATGAATTAATAATGTGTTATATAATTGTTAAAATAAGAGAGAGAAAATTTAAATGCCTAGAAAAGGCTATGCAGGTAACAAATCTCTGAATTAGACAATAGGGTCTTGTGAAACAACTAGAGAACCCAATCCCAGGCTAATGGATTTTAAGTTTAATTTAAAACAGAAATAAAAATCACAATGACAGTCAAACCAAACTCAACTCTGTTTAAATGCTGCCTGTGGTTGGCTACTTGTCATCTCTTAAACCAAAATAACTAATTATGCATATTTAGGTTGGTAAAAGAAAGCTGACCAAAATTAAACAGGATATAGAATGCTAGATACTCCCACCTTACACTAAGTAAGAGGCATAAACAGATGAGTGCCCCTTGGAGCTAAGACTTCTTAATGTAGTGAAAATTTACATTTTTCAAAGTTAAGTAATTAATACTGAAGTTTACCTTTAAAAAAATAATAATGCAAAATACAAAATCTAGGAGGGAATACACACATGCACACAAAATAAGAAGTGCAGGGTCTCCAGCAGGACAAGAGCTGAGTCAATAGGAGACTTCCTTTTCACTGTCTACTTTTATTTCTGATATTGAGGTTAACCAGGGTGTATCTAAATTTGGCTGTCTTTTAAAAAAATTTTTTTACGTTTTAATGTTTGTTATACTTTTTAAACTGAGAATTCATATTCTTCATTAGTTTTGAAAACTTTTTAACCATTGTATTAGTTTCCTAGGGCTACCATGACAAATTAGGGTAGTTTAAAACAACAGAGATGTCATCTCTCACAGTTCTGGAGGCCAGAAGTTTGAAATCAATGTTTCAGCAGGGTTGGTTGCTTCTGGAGCCTTTCATTCATTCCATCCCTCTCTCCTACCTTCTGGTGGCACCCAGCAATTCCTTGGCATTTCCCAAACTCCATATATGTGAGGAATAAATTTATTTTATTTGTAAGCTACCCAGTTTATGGTATTTTGTTATAGCAGCCTGAACAAACTAAAACATTTTCAAAACAGAAAGCACCAGGCTCAGTTGAGTTCATGGTGAATTCTACCATAAACTCAAGGAAAAAATTACGTCACATTTCTACAATCTCTTTTATTTTTATTTTTTCATCTTATTTATTTTTATTTTTTTTAATTTGCTTGTTTATTAATATTATATTTTTACATTCTAAGATGTTGTTGTGGAGCATTTGGGGAAGAGGGAGCGAAAGAAAGGGGGAGTTAAATAGGGTAGGAGGAGGAGGAAGGGGGCATGGCCAAGGTCTGTGGCACCCCCTCATTCTGGCAGGGGAGAACAGGGGGCTTCCCGCAGTGGCTTGGTTGTTACTGGGCTGGATGCAGATGTCAGGGGGGTGTGGCTGAGGCCCTAAGCCCCCCATGACCCTGGCTTGAGAGCCCAGGGTGTTTCCAGTGGTGGCACAGTGATCATCACTGGTGTGGGTTGCAGATGCCAAGGGGGCATGGCTGAGGCCGTCGGCCCCCCACTGCCCCAGCTCAGGAGCCTGGAGCACTCTGGCTGTGGCCAGGTGGTCTTCGCTGGGCTGGGTGTGGTCATCAGGAGGACATGCCTGAGGCCCACAGTCCTCCCCACTCCCTGGCTTGGGAGCCCAGGGGTCTTCTTGTCTTTCTGGGGTTTACAGGTGTTCTTTGGTGGTGATAGAACTTTACTAGTTAATACCAAACTTTTTCTCTGATCTGTGGGTACTTTGTGTTTTCTTTCAGTTCTGTTTTGGATTATTTGCTGTTTCCACCACTTAAACTCTGCACTAGAACTAGTTTGTTGTCCTTTGGTTACTTCTAAAATGTGGGAACTTCCTGTGGGTACCAGCACTTGAGCTCTGTGGTTGAGCTGAATTTCTTCACTGCTGCTGATTCCTTGGGGAAGGCTTTCGTGCAGCTCATGGTTTAATTGTTTACCTTGCCTGTACTTCCAGGTCTTGTGAGGTCTGGTGCACTTGGGTTGTGTGGAAATTCTGGTCTGGTCCTGAGTCTTTTCAGCAAGCTGCACACCCTGCAGATCTGTATTCATGATCATTCTCTACTGGGGGTCCTACACTGATTGGGGGACAGGTCAGCTGTCCATGCTGTGTCCCAGTGTTCCCCCAGTGGGCCTGTCACCACCACTGCCTGCACTCCAAACACTTCCCATGGTGCAGGCCATGTTCCAGTCCCTTGTGATGACTCATTAGCTTCTGAATGGCTCCTTTGTTCAGTTATCTGTGGTTCCTCGCTCCTATGTGGGTCCACTGGAACCCTGTTAGTGGTCTTGCTGGCCTGGGGGCCTCCACGTTCCTCTTCTCCCCTGCCACTTCCAAGCAACTTCATCCAAAGGGCACAGACGTGGTTTTTGCCAGCTCCTGCTATGTGCACTCACCGGGACCAGACATGAAGTGTTTGGGGTTTGAAATGGTCAGAGTGGTTCTTTATTTCTTTCATTGTGGCTTTTCCTGCCTTCATAAACTCTGTAGGTCTCTCTTCCTCTTCCCCTGAGCTCTAGTGGCCCCAGGTTGGCTGTCATTGCTTGTAAATTTGTTGATTTGGGGGAGAGAGTGATGCTGGGGACCATCTATTCTGCTATCTTGACCGGAAGCCTACAATCTCTTTCAGAAAAGGGAGGCAAAGAAAATACTTCTTACCTAATTCTGTAAGGCCAGCATCATGCTAATATTAAAACCACACAAATATATTACAAGAAGAAAAAAAGAAAAAAACTACAACCCAATTACTTTCTCCTTTCCCAGCCTTTGTGTTACTATCATACAATTTGCTTCTACGCATGTTATAAACCCTACAGTATATAGTTAAAACTTCATGTGAACTGTCAATTATGTTTTTAAAGTCACTTAAATAATAGAATATAAACTCTCTTTCTATATGTATAACATTATATAACTTATAGAACTATATAGTTCTATATAATATATAGAACTATATAATTCATATGTATATAAAAGTTTAACCAGCTCCTCCTAATTTAAGCCAATGACTGCATATATCCCCCCCCCCTCCGCCCCAAAAGTCTTACCTAAAGCAAAAGAAAAAAATCTTATTGTTTTATTTTGCTGTCTTATTTGTCTGTTTGTTTTACTGGTGCAAATTTTTCATAGTCCACTTTTGCACTGAAGATGTAATAATTTAAGGATTATGAATGTATTTTAGGATCTCAATTCTGTTGGTTTAAGGCCTTTACTTCTTTCCCCAAGTGATGATTAATCCCCACAGTTTTAGGTTCCTGGGATCAGCATATGTCTGTAGGACAGAAGTGGCTTCAGTTTTCTCTTGTCACTTTGGCTTCATCTTTCTTTTCATTTTTGCCCTCTTTGAATTGTCTTTTATCCTCTTGATAGCTTTGTTAAACATTTAAAGATATGTTTGTTAAAATGTATCCAGCATTTCTAAGGTGTTTAATAGTGCATAGTTTATCAGAACACCAAAGCTGCCACATTGCCAGAACAATTCTGAAAAATAGTTTTAAAGACATCATTTACAATTATTCTCTTCAATTTAATTTTCATTATATTGGTCATGAGTCTGAAGAATAAAAATTAGCTGAAACTTGTTATCCTTCTTGTTGTAGACTCTTCTTTACAAAGCCCTGATGAAATCAATGTATCTCAGTTTAGGTAATGTCAAATAATTAATTTTATTGATATTCTTCCCCACCAATTAAATTGAGCATTTCTTCTAACATTATGAAGATAAATCCTATTCTGAGTCTATAGATGTTTGGTTGTTTTCCTAACATTCAAATAAGTTATCGTATTTTTTATTGCTTCTTGT
>NW_007732571.1:12872-14574 GCF_000696425.1 Galeopterus variegatus | reverse complement strand
AATATTGGTTATCTTAGAAAATTAGTTTTTAACAGAAAGCAAATTTGGAAATGCTAACTCTGAACTATTTATTGAACAAGACATAATTTGACATTATAATTATTCCCCTTACACCCTCTGTACTACTTCTCTGTGTTTAGTAAGCAAGCTTGTCTTTATATTTTGACTTCCCATATGGCTTCCTGAAAAGTGAATAAGTTGGTCAAGAAAACTATAAATTTTGTCTGCTTAGAAGTTATATTTCTTTTGTAAATTATTAAATTAGCATTCAATTTTGTATCAGTTTTTATGAGTTTGGCTACAATGAGATGATCTGAGAAAGATTTAAAAATTAAGAATAATATCTGATATATTCTGAACACAGACTCTGGGATGTTACATGTATCACCAGATAGTCAGCCACTCCCTAGATGACTTCTGTGCCTTACCTGTATAAGCAGTCATTCATTTCCACCATTATTCATTCAGTCATGCAACCATCCATTCATCCATTTACTCACTCATTGAACCAGCACTTATTAAGTGTCTCCTGTACACATAGCTCTGTGTTGGATGGTAATAATAAGGAGATGAATCACTATTCCCTTACAATTATTCTTTATAGGGGAAGCAGATATGTGAAACACATAAATGTAATTGTGTATTATAAGCACAACAATGGAAAAAAGTATGGGAATTCAGAGGAGTCACAAAAGAAAGAGTAATCAGCTCTACTTATTTTTACCCTGTATTATGAAAAAAAGATGAAACAAATACTTGTAACTCTCTCAATATTATATCTATGACTATAAGAAAGTATGAATTGATTCTGGGCATATTTTTAAATGAGAAGATATACAAATAAATAGCAATTAAATAAATATAAGTGAACAGAATTTTAAAGGTCACATCACAACAATAACTTTTGAATTTTCTCATTTAAAACACATGTTAAACATCAACTGTGTGCAAGACATACTTTTGGTCACTTCATTTTCAAAAATAACGCATTGGTAGTTTTGAACTTGGCCCTTTCTCTTGTTTTATTATGTTTTCTAGGTTATTGTTTATTAGACATTAAAATTTTCATGTTAAATTTTAAATTATTTGCAGAAGCTATCATTACATATCTAAAGCTTTAGAACCTTATACTCTATGATGTCAATTTAGAAACAACTATAGTTTATCACACAAATTAAGGAGAGCTTTAAAACTGATAATACTTGCTTATCTTAAACTTTTTTTACTGCATATATTTAAGGTGTATAACATGGTGTTAATATACATACTGAAATGGTTACTACAGTCAAGCAAATTAACATGTCCATCACTTACAGTCAAGCAAATTAACATGTCCATCACTTTTCATAGTTACCTTTTTTGTGTATGGTAAGAGCATGTAAAATCTACTCTCTTAGCAAATTTTCAATGGACAATACAGTTTTATTAACTGTACTCCTCATGCTGTTCATTATATCTCTACATATATTCATCCCACAAAGCTACAGGTTTGTACTCTTTTACCTTTTTCTCCTCATTCCCTCCTCGCCCCACCCCTGGTAACCACTTTTTAGCTCTCTGTTCCTATACATTTGACTTCTTATCAGAGTCTACAACTCTGTGTAAGTGAAATAACACAGTACTTTTCTTTCTATGTCTGGCTTATTTCACTTAGCATAATGTAGTACCTTTTTTTTTTTTTTTTTTTTTTTTTTTTTTTGTG
>NW_007732571.1:10263-12243 GCF_000696425.1 Galeopterus variegatus | reverse complement strand
CGCCCACACCGTGCTCAGCCAGTGAGTGCACCGGCCATTCCTATATAGGATCTGAACCCGCAGCGGGAGCGTAGCTGCGCTCCCAGCACCACACTCTCCTGAGTGCGCCATGGGGTCGGCCCATAATGTAGTACTTTTAACAACAAATGGCACGAGTATGTGTAACAACTGAGTATTAATTTCTAAAACATATATATGCCACATAGATCTAAATATCTGTTTGTATGTACGTATGTATTAAAAGACCTTATTTCTGAAAATATGAAGGAAAAATATTTGTTTCTCAAGACTAAATCTGTGCTCAGTGATTATGGAATAAAATAAAAGGAAGATCAAAATTTAACTGGGCACATTGGTCATGAGCTAACATTTTGGGTTTCCACAAATCATGTGATCTAAAACTGCTTACCTGCCAAGTAGAAGTATAACTTACAATATTTCTTTTGTCTCATTACAGAATTTGATTGTCTTTATAAATCTGTGGCCATGTGTTAAGTATTTTGGATGTTTATTTACATGTTAAGACTATGAGAAAGTATATGATGTACTCCTATTATAATGGAGAAATGTCCTTACAAGTGTTGTAATTTTTGCTGTAATGGCTGATACTGAACAGTCAAATAGTAACTGATTGTTTTAAAATGTTTTAGTAATCCAACCAACATGAATTCTATGCATATTATCAAACTAGGTAGATAGAACAAGAATCAGCACATGTGAAGTATTTTCATTCAAAATTACGAAGATCAAGGATTTTAATTTCATCCATACATATTGAGCATTTGGTATATATGTATAAGGCATAACGCGAGGTAAGGTAGGGAATAGCATAAGCCTTGTTTCATATTGAATCAAATATAACTGAAAATGGAAATAATAAAAGAGAGATATAAGGCAAGGGGACAAAATAGGAAGGGCTTAACTGTTTTTGACACAAGATAGCCTTTGGAAAAGCAGTCTTGCTTGAACTGAGAATTTGATTATAAATAGAAATTAATCAGGTAAATAAGGTTGGTGAAAAAGGGTATTAGCAATAGAGTGAAACAGAATAGCACGTTCAGGAAACTATACAAAGTTCAGTATTCTGTAATGCAGGATAAAGATTTACAGCAAGAGGTGGAATATAAGTCTGGAATACAGGATATAATCTGATTTTGTAGGGTCATGTGACCCATGCTAACACCTCTATTATGTAGACAGTGGCTAGCTACTGAGAAACTGGTAAAGCTGGAAATTGAGTTAAAAACAATTACACACATACACACAAACCTTAATTCCTACCTTAGGAAATAAGTTATGTAACTTGCATTTCTAAAAGAAAAAAGAAAATAACTGAATCTTCTCAAAGTCATGCAAATATTAGTTTTGGATAAGACCATAAGGGTTTTCAAGGCTAATCTCCACTTTGTGCAGATAAAGAAATTAAGATTCTTGAAATGGAACCAGATTTTTAAGGTCCTATCATCAACCAGGTGCAGGGCAGGACTGGAACGCAGGTCTTCTAATTAATTGTCCAGAGTTATTTGTAGATTCCATATCACCATGACTTGGGAAGATCGTTGCAAAATGTCAGTGCTTGGCACTGCTTAGTCTCAACTACCTCTACCTTTCATTAGTACAAGCTTTTAGGGTTCCTTGCCTTTGGGATAAAAATTTGGCATATGTTTTATTGATATGAATAGCATTTGGTATTTATGTGGTTTCTTTTAATTTAGATCTGATTGAAAACAAAATGAACTCTGGTGACTCTCTATGGCCTAACTTCAGCACGGAAATCCAAACACAGAATAGCTGTGCTTTGGCAGAGGCCCAGCACTTGAAACAGAAGGAGATGCCAAAGGTCTGATGACAGAGTCAAGGTTTTTGGCTTATCTATGAAGGAAAATTAACACATGGGCTTTAGATGAAAAATACCCCGTCTTCATGCAAAATGCAGCAACATTAATTACAAGGGTAAAGTCTATTCATATCTTACTTCAG
>NW_007732571.1:7643-8764 GCF_000696425.1 Galeopterus variegatus | reverse complement strand
CACAAGGTACATGCCAAGATTTAATTTTTTTAACTCAAAATTTTCTCAACTGCTAAAAGTTGAGATCAATTTGAGTTGATAAAAAGTACTAACACTTAATCATTTTAAATTGCTATTAAAGAAAGGAGCTTTTCCACCAATATGAGTGGACATAAGTTTTAAAAGAAAATGTACATATGTGTGCTTCTTAGTGTGTGTGTGTTTGTGGTTATGTGACAATGACAGACTGCTCAGATCTTCTCTCAAATCTGTTGATATCATTGAATTTGTTGACTGTGGCTTTCAGTTTTTATCCTGACATTTAAGTGGAATATATGCCTTAAATNATTTGTTGACTGTGGCTTTCAGTTTTTATCCTGACATTTAAGTGGAATATATGCCTTAAATGTTTGCTTGGGGTGCATAATTAAGAGATAAGCATCAGTCTGTCTACATTCTGAGATTCATAAACTGAATAACTTTCAGCATAACTTGAATAAAGCAAAATGAAACAATAAAAGACTCTGAACAGGAGCATATGTATAACAAACAGTCTGTTATGTCCATACAATTAGCATTTTATGGCAACTATTACCCTCCATTAGTTAAGCTTACTATAGTTTATCAATCTGTGAGATTATTAAAAATCCATTTCCACAAGCAACATTAGCCTTTTTATTTATTTTTTTTAAGAAATTAAAATTTTATGAAAACAGAGAAAAGATGAAGATTTCTTTTGACGTTTTTATATTCCCAGGAAAATCGGGGGAATTCTTAGGTAGCTATGGCCTACAAAGCCTTGGACAACAGCAACCCTGTCCACTTTTTTGACCTCCCCTGGTATCACTGTCCCCAGGCTCAGTATGTTCTTGCCATACAAATTATCTTTCTGTTCCTCAAACATTCCAAGATCGTTTTCACTGTAAATTATTTGTCCTTGCCATTCCTGTCACCTGAAATAATATTCCCCCAGGTTTTGAATAGCTCACTCCTGGTTACCATTCAGGTCTCAGTTCAAATGGCCTCAGAGAAGTTTGCCCGATAATTTAATCTACAGGACCCCACTCCCTAACACCACTCACTTTTTAAAAATTTTCTTCATAACACTTAGAATGATGAGAAAGTATCCAGCTACATTTCTG
>NW_007732571.1:4828-6068 GCF_000696425.1 Galeopterus variegatus | reverse complement strand
AGGGTACAAATGCAATTTTTGGTAATGGGTATGCTGCCAGTACCAATCGGTCCCTCACATCATGGGCACAAGGGGTGACAATCAGCTTTGTATCTCATGAATATTCATAACTGATTAAATAAATAAATACATAAAATAGAAACCCAAAGATAACAGTGGTTTAAATAAGATAGAAGTTAATTTTTGTCTCATAATGAGACATAGTATATTGACTTTGTAGAGCCATGAATCCAATACCCTTCAGCTTAGTTGCTTTACCATCTTTAGAAATGGGTTCTACCTGATGGCTCTCAATAGCTGCTCCAGCTCAAGCCATCAACTCTGTACTCCAACTAGCAGAGAGAAGGAAGGAAGGGAATGAGAGGGTAGTGGTGAAGAATATCTGTCACACAACTCTGAAGAAATTTTTCTGAAACCTGACACAGACAGTTTCTATATACTCTATTTATACAAATATTTACTAACAAAACCCAGGTATAGGTATACAACACATTTTTTATTTGGCCTCCAGGATGTGGCACTTACACAGCACCATTCTGGGAGATGGGATTGTTCATCAGTGAACGAGACCATAATATCTGCTCTCACGGAATTTATGTTTAGGTAGAGGAAAAAGAAAAGTGAGGATGCAGAAGTAAAGTATATAATCTGTTATATAAGGTAGCTATGTTCAGTGATATCTCCTGACCCACATGTGCAGAGGCAAGACCATGAAGCACACAGAGTAAACTGTTGCAGTAATTCATGCTCTGAGGGCTTGTATCAGCAGTGTGACTGCAAAGAGTTTTTTGAAGTAGAATCAGTGGGATATAGCAATCAGTTTGAAGAGAACAGATGTTTGAAATTTTTAGATCATAATTCTCCTCGTAATATAAACTGTTAAAAAAAATATACCTCAAATGGACTCTTTGGAGCAACACTTTTTAATTTTAGTGCTGAAATGTTAGTAGGGAAAAGCTCTTTAGAGCAATGATATGGCAAAAAGAATAGATTATCTTCCTAGTCTCATGTTTAACAATGAATACAGTCCCATCTGGCTCCTGAACTCTCCATCCCTGCTACAGAAAGATGTCCCGCAATGTATTCATGAGTTCCAACTTTATCATGCTAGGAGCCTGTGACTTACAGATTGGCAAGGCAGACCTATCATAGGCTGAAGAATCATGTATTTTAAAAAATCCGGCATCTTTCAATCTTGAGGGGAAAAAAAAGGATTGTGTAAATTAGACCATATGCCTGT
>NW_007732571.1:2302-4040 GCF_000696425.1 Galeopterus variegatus | reverse complement strand
TCGGCTGGCGAAAGTGTCTGCATGAAAACAGGCCATAATTTTGACTGACATTGGAAAAAAACAACCTGGGATAAATATTTGTTATGATACTGCTTAGATAAATCTTACAGAAGGCCATCAGGACTCAAAATAGAAATATCCAGAATGGGAAAAAAAACTACTGAAAATAGAAAGCTTAAACTCTCAGGGTAAGATGGTTTTGCATCCTGGAAACAAGACATTTTCAGCTACACAATATCAACAGAGAAGTTTAGAAAACTGAAAAAATGATCAGAGACATTTGGCTGTTTAGGGCTGGTGAATTTATTCACCTGTCTTGTGATATTGAAAGTGTTCTTAAGTTTCTTATACCTCAATTTTCTCATGTCTTAATGGAATATTGCATATCAGAAAATCCTACAAATGTAAAATTACATTTGTATAGTGCTGTCTCCAGCAAGAACAAAAAAAAGTGTCAGCTTTTATAACTAATAATAATTAGAAATATAATTTCCTAGGAAAAGAGGAAAATCTCCATCCAGTTTATTCACCACCAATTTTGGCCACAGTTGTTTTGATGAAAACTTGGGGGAGAAGTGAAAGATGTGCTAATGCTATTTTATGGAGAAAGAGTTGTTTGATGTGTAAGGAAAAGAGTGGTTTGAAGATGAAACACGAAAGGTCATGGAGAAGTGACTGAGAATGATGTTCTCGTAGCTGGGCTTGGCAATTGAAAAGCTACATTCAGAAATGTTTCCATGAGTTAGAGTACAAAATCATAAAGTTAGTCTTAATCAAATAAAAAAGCAATTACCTATTATAAGTCCTCACTGATATCCCTTAATTTCAATAAATATCAGCTCATAAGAACTGGAAACCATTTGACAAAGAACAGTATTTTTCTAAGCTTCTTAACTTTCTCTATACTCAAAGCCCCTTTCACGAGTGTTCAGAAGATCTCTGTTAGTTTTTTTATTTTTTAATTTTAATTTTTTTATTTTAATTTATCAATATACAATGTGGTTGATTTTTGTGTCCCTTTACCAATTCCTCTTTCCCTCCTACCTCTCTCCTGTCCCCTGCATCAATATCATATCTGTTCATTGTCATAACAAGTTCAAGGAATTGTGATTGTTGTGTATTCTTCCCTGCCTCCCCCCACCATTTGTTTGCATGTTTATTTATTTGTTTGTTTGTTTGTTTGCTTGTTTTTAACCCCCAAAATAAGTGAAAATATGTGGTATTTCTTTTTCTGTGCCTGACATTTCACTTAATATAATTTTTTCTAAGCCTATCTTTGTTGCTATGAATGGTAGTATTTCATTCTTTTTTATTATAGCAAAGTAGTATTCTATTATGTAGATATACCACAGTTTCCTTATCCACTCATGTGATGATGGACATTTGGGCTGGTTCCAATTCTTGGCTATTGTAAATAGTGCTGCAATAAACACTGGAGTACAGGTATCACTTCAACATGATGATTTCCATTCCTCTGGGTATAGTCTCAGCAGTGGGATAGCTGGGTCATATTGTTTGAGGAACCTCCATACCATTTTCCATACAGGCTGCACCATTTTGCAGTCCCACTAACAGTGAATGAGGGTTCTTTTTGCTCTGCATCCTTGCCAGCATTTATCATTCTCAGTGTTTTGGATATTAGCCATCTTAACTGGAATGAGATGGCATCTCAGTGTGGTTTTGATTTGCATTTCCTGAATGCCAAGTGATGTTGAGCATTTGTTCATGTGTCTGTTGG
>NW_007732571.1:0-1302 GCF_000696425.1 Galeopterus variegatus | reverse complement strand
CACTCTGTTGGTTGTCTTTTCATTCTGTTAATTGTTTCTTTTGCTGTGCAGAAGCTTTTTAATTTGATATAATCCCATTTGTTTATTTTTCCTTTTGTTGCATGTGCTTTTGGGGTTGTATTCATGATGTCTGTACACAATCCTACTTCCTGGAGTGTTTTCCTTAAGGAGTTTTATTGTTTCAGGGCATATATTTAATTCTTTAATCTGTTTTGAGTTGATTTTGGTATATGGTGAGAGGTACAGGTCTAGTTTCATTCTCCAGTTTTCCCAGCACCATTTGCTGAAGAGGCAGTCTCTTTCCCAATGTGTAGACTTGGTGCGTTTGTCAAAGATCAGATGGCTATAGGTGTATGGGTTGATTTCTAGATTCTCTATTCTACTCCATTGATCCATGTATCTGTTTTTATGCCAGTACCATGCTATTTTGGTTCTTAGAGCTTTGTAGTACAGTTTAATGTCAGGTAGTGTTATGCCTCCAGCTTTATTTATTTATTTATTTATTTTGCTCAGGATTACTTTGGCTATTAATGGTCTTTTTTATTCCATATACATTTTAGGATAGTTTTTTTTTCCATTTGAGAGAAAAATGTCATTGGAATTTTGATGGGGATTGCATTGAATCTGTAAATCACTTTGGGTAGTATGGACATTTTCACCACGTTAATTCTTCCAGTCTAAGAGCATGGGATATCTTTCCATCTTCTTGTGTCCTCCTTCACTTCTCTTAACAGTGGTTTGTAGATCTCATCATAGAGATTTTTCACATCCTTTCTTAACTTTATTCCTAAGTATTTTATTTTTTGGTAGCTATTGTAAATGGGCTAGCTTTCTTAATTTCTTTTTCTGAATGATCATTGTTGGAGTATAGAAATGCTACTGATTTGTGTGTGTTGATTTTTTATCCTACAACTTTGCTGAAATCATTTATCAACTCCAAGAGTTTTTTTGTAGAGGCTTTAGGCCATTTGACATATAGGATCATGTCATCTGCAAAGAGGGACAGTTTGCCGTCATCTTTTCCAATCTGGATGCCCTTTATTTCCTTCTCTTCTTTGATTGCTCTGGCTAGTACTTCCAACACTATGTTGAATAGGAATGGTGTGAGTTGGCATCCTTGTCTAGTTCCTGTTCCTAAGGGAAGACCTTTCAGATTTTCCTCATTCAGGATGATATTGGCAGTGTATTTATCATATATGGCTTTAATTATGCTGAGGTACTTTCCATCTATAACTAACTTGTAGAGAGTCTTTATCATGAATGAATGTTGAATTTTGTCAAATGTTTTTTCAGCATCTACAG
>NW_007732570.1:206266-207368 GCF_000696425.1 Galeopterus variegatus | reverse complement strand
TGAATGTTGTGGAAGTTTGGGTTCTATCCTGGACATTGCCAATGTTACTTTGTTTAGTTTCTGGATTCTGTTATATTCCTCTGAAAGGTGTCTTGTGGTTCTGTTGTGGCTGCTGCTGTTGGAGCAGGCTATCCATTTGGTTAGAATCAAACTGAAGGCTCTGCCCTTGGATGGCAGCTCAAACCTCAATTCAGTTCTTTATCTTTGGGCTGCTTGGAGTCTGTCTTGTATATGCATGGCTAGGGGGTCAGCCAGATATTAGGGCAAGCTTTATATACAAAATCTTTAATATCCCTCTCTGTCTCTTTCCCAGGATTTCCCCCTAATTTTTGTGTGTCTATAGTTGCCACAAATTTTACCCTCTGGTTCTTTGGATGAGAAAGACTGCATGTTATCTATTAGAGCTTTAACTGTCCCACATGGCAAGTGGGGGCCTGGCCTCAGGCCACAAGCCATGAGGGAGAAATTCACTGAATACCAATTCCCTTCCTTCNAAAAAGAAAAGAGTAAAAGAAACCTAAAGAAAGAAAAAAGCTCACAATAAATACTGATAAACACACACAGAAACAATACACGATGGTCAAAGGCCAACAGATTCAGTAAAGACTATGTTTCACAGAACACAAGGTTTAAAAACATAAATGAGACTGAAACAGGAGTATTTACAATGATTAAGGAAATAAAAGGCAGCTTAGATATTATAAAAGTAATTAACACTAAGAAAAATGAATAGGCAGATTTGGAATAAAAACAGAAATAAAACTTCTGTAAATAAGAAATGGAGCTATTAGATTTTAAGTTCAGTGAAGTGTAAAGAGCTGAAGGAAGAGCAGGCAAGCTGGAATAAAGCTGAGGACGTGATCTAAAGCCTGTACAGCAGCCGTCTGCAGACCCCGTGTGGCAGAGGGCAGGGGACGGCTCCCCTGTGCTGCCCCTCTGGACCCACCCCTGCATTTGTATGGAGGCACACACTTCTCACAGTCTGCTTTTAGTCAGCAAAGAGGCCAGGCAATGGTTCTGAGGGAGCCCTTTCTGGCAGGACATCACTCAGTCGATGCAGCTCAAGCTTGCTCCACCTGCCTGGCTGAAACCTCACCAGAGC
>NW_007732570.1:185380-204725 GCF_000696425.1 Galeopterus variegatus | reverse complement strand
TTGTCAAGACTCAATTGTCAAGCATTCTGCAATTTTCCAAGCTTGGCATTAAATCATTTGTAGCTTGAAATCAGACATGAATCAGATGTGGTGGGAGTATTTGCACTATGGTAACTGGCAGACTTTACAAATCAGACATCTCCTACTCTGTTTTGGGGGGTGGGGACAGTTAACAGGTGCACTACTGCCCAATACCATTTGTCATTTCACTCCCTCAAATGTTGACTCCCTTCCAGAACCTGCCTGTTTTGTTTTGTTCTCCAGTTGCTCCAGATAGCTGTTGCTGGTGTGTGTGTGCGTGTGTGTGTGTGTGTGTGTGTTTGTGTGTGTGTAATAGTATTAGTTCTATGAAAGAGATCCCATGGTTGCCACCTGAAGGAAGGTGTGTTTGAAAGGAGCCAACTCAGCCATTACCGTACATAACAGCCTTTCAGTTTATCTTGGACGGGACGTGTCTCTGTCTCTTCTCTCCGAGTACAGCGTGAGGTCTCTGGTTCTACAACAGGCCCCTCTGATTCCATCAACAGCTTGACTCGTTTCTGAGATGTTAACTTTCTGCCTGACCAATTCCAGTGCTCACAGAAAGGTTTTACAAGCTGAAATGCACGTACGCCCCTCCATGGAAAGAGAGGGAGGGTCCTCACACATTTCCAAAAAAACACAGCTCAGAAGTTATGAGACCCTTTTTCCCAATCCCAGGGAATGCCCATTAGACTTCTATGTTTTTGTCATGAAGACTAAACTTAACTCCTAGTAGTGAATATACCATTCATTCATTCATTCAAAGGTATTCATTAACTGCTTGGATACTAATCAAGTAAACAAGAATATTCGCAGCTAATTACAAGAACTCCTATGCTATGAAGTAAAGGAATAGTGTGATGTAATAACCACAACAAGGAAAACCATTCGGAAGAGGTGCATGAGAGCTCCAGGTGATTTAATGCATATTTCTGGACATCCCCTTCCTCTTCCCACAACGTGCAATTCACCAGGCTGAAAGGTGCACTGCCTGCCCCCAAGTATGTGCCTGTGTCCTAATCCTCAGAACCTGCGAATGTGACCTTATTTGGAAAAAGATTCTTTGAAGATTAAGCTAATGATCTTAAGATGAGATCATCCTGGATTGCCCATGTGGACCCTAAGTCCAGGGACCATTGCCCTTGGCAGAGAGAGGCATGGGAGATCAGACACACACAGATGGGAACCTGAAGACGGTGACCACAAGCCAAGAAAAGGCACGGAAGGATGGCGGCCACTACCAGTTAGAAGAGAAAGGTTTTCTCTCAGACCCCAGCAGGAGCGCAGCCCTGCTGGCACCTTGATCTCAGGCTTTCAGCCTCCAGAACCGTGAGGCAATGAATCTGTGTTGCTCAAGCCACTAGCGTTGTGTAATTCTCTATGGCAGCGACACAAAGAAACAAATACACCAGCTATCTAGCAGGATCTGAAAATCTTCATTTAACAACAAGCCTAGGTGACCCCGGTGAGTGGATCAATGGAGCTATTAGATTTTAAGTTCAGTGAAGTGTAAAGAGCTGAAGGAAGAGCAGGCAAGCTGGAATAAAGCTGAGGACGTGATCTAAAGCCTGTACAGCAGCCGTCTGCAGACCCCGTGTGGCAGAGGGCAGGGGACGGCTCCCCTGTGCTGCCCCTCTGGACCCACCCCTGCATTTGTATGGAGGCACACACTTCTCACAGTCTGCTTTTAGTCAGCAAAGAGGCCAGGCAATGGTTCTGAGGGAGCCCTTTCTGGCAGGACATCACTCAGTCGATGCAGCTCAAGCTTGCTCCACCTGCCTGGCTGAAACCTCACCAGAGCTGCGCTGAGTCTGGGTCTCTTCCCACCCAGCCGTTCTCCATCCCCAGGAGCCAGCCTTGCACGTGGGCTGAAGAGGTCCCCCAGCTTCCTGTGATTTCTCACCCAATAGGTCCCTTGAAAAGTCTGATCCCATATTTTAATTCTTGTGAATATACTTTTATGTAATTGAGCATATTGCTGCTTGCTTTAAATAATGGTCTACTAACTACAATATTAGTAATGTCCATGGATTGGCTTTTCTCTTGAGATCAGCTTCTACTTCTCTATTTCCTACGTTAGATCAACTCTGACCTAGAGACGTGCTGTGCGCCGGGTCTTGAGGGGTGTCAGAGTCATGGATTTAGTACAAGAGGAGGAACAGTCTTGGAGCACTGGGGAATCACAGGCTACGTTAGATCAACTCTGACCTAGAGACGTGCTGTGCGCCGGGTCTTGAGGGGTGTCAGAGTCGTGGATTTAGTACAAGAGGAGGAACAGTCTTGGAGCACTGGGGAATCACAGGCCGGGACGCGGAAGAGAAACAGCGTTTGGAGTCTAAGTTGTTTTTGTCTGACGACAAACACATAATTGTACCTGGAAACACAGCCTGGAAGTGATGGGATTTGCATATCACTTCTCGGGTCTTCCAGCTTTACGACTCTGCCTGACTTTGTAACTAAACATCACAAGCAGGTGAAAATCGTCTCCAAAGGCTGACGTGGTGAACTCTCGTGCTGGCAAGGGAAGAAGGAAAATCTGCACCAGCAGAAGTTCAAGTTTGTCAACGCCGCAGTCTCCTCCTTGGCCCACTTGCAACTTGAACATTGTTTTTTAAGCCTGGAACATGCTCTTCATCACAGTTGGAAACATTCCTTTCTTTTCTTCAAAGGATTTTCTGAAATTCCAACCATCAACCCAAAATCCTGTGTAATAAACTATCACGATTTCCTCTTCTCAGTCTTCCACGTAGACTTGCACAGAAGACTTCTCCATAAATGTAAATGCTTTCACCTAGGTGAGTATACCGTGGAAAACCCGGGGAGCCAGTGGAAACACGGGCCCCCGCTGAGCTACAGACAGCACATGCCTGGCGCACGGAGTGTGACGCGTCTCTACTGACAATGCTGGGGACAGTCATGTTTCATGTTGGAGATTTCCCTTGACCCAAGTGGACCGCATTGGAATCTGCCTTTCCACGGCTTCCTGAAATACGGCATCACTGATTAGGGAAAATGTAGTGCTTCAGGCACTGGAAAACTCACTACCTTAAAACAAAGGGTTTTAATAAAGATCCTTCTTGGAGCACGGCCCTCAGGAGGAGAAGGCGGAAAGGCTGGGAACCCGTCTTTACCAAGCTTCTCTGTGTGTCCAAGGCCAGGTCTTCCGCAGTTTCTCTTATCTGTTCACATGAGTCTATTCGGCTGCCCATGAAGAGGAAGCCCAGAACGTAACCACAGACACCTAGTAAGTGACGCGCATCCGAGTTCGAGCCTGAGCCATTGGCGCTGAGGTGTGGGTTCCTCTCAGTCTGCCATATCTGCCCTCCAGTCTAGAGAAATGTCTTCAACACAGACACGTCACATCAGTGCATGTGCCGGTTTCACTAAATTCACAAAAGCCTATCTCCACGATGGTGAAGGGCTGGAAACTGTGCATCAGCAAATGTTCACGGAGCACCAACTTGGTTTCAGTCACTGCGTTTGGTGCTGGAAACAAGCCACGGACACAGCCGAGGTGCCCTGCTCACGTGAGGTGCCTCCAAGCGGGAAGTGGCAGGTGGTGGGCAGCTGGCAGGACGTGACGAGTGCTGCTGTGTGCACCCCAAAACCAGCTGCCTGAAGCACCTGCGAAGGAGCTAGCCAGGGGACACTGAGACTGGAAGGAGAAGACCTAAGAGACACAAGATCACAAAATACGAGGAGGGCTTTTATATGACTGGCTACGCATGTCCTGTGAGGACTTGATGGTGGAACGATGGCTGGTGACCGAGGGGCGACTCGACCCGAGACTCGACTTCCTGTGGGTCCTGTCCCTCCAGAGTGGGTGGGGCTGCAGGGAGAAGAAACAGTCTCCTGGCGGGCCTGCAGAGCAGCACGGGCCACAGCTGGCGGGTCCCGGGCTCCCTGTGGGTGCCTCTACTAGCACCCCTCGCCCACGCTGTTGAGACACAAAGTCTGCCTCCCCAGCTGGACCTGGACCTTCAGGATGGCATGGGTCCTCACACCCAGCATGCCACCTAACACAGGCCAGATTCCTAATAAGGGTCCAGTAAAATGAATTAAAACATCAGATAAATGGCTGGACAAGGAGACTTTTGAGATGCTCACGGTCATGCGGCTGCAGAAATTGTGTGCCTTTCAGAGAGCAGATTGCAGGGGTGATCCCAGCTGCTTAGTTGATCATTTCCTTGTTTAGTTCCTCAAATACATGAATCCAATACATTAGAAAAATGAGACAGAGAAATGAGCAAACAAGCCATCCCCCCACCACTGTCCGTATGGCTGCAGCAGCTAATTCTCCTACGAGCATTTTGTGGGAGTCCTGTTTCTTCACATGCTCACCGACACTTGGGGTCACCCATATCTCTAAAGAGAAGAGAAATCTCAACGTCAGTCTACTGGTGAGATTTGGCACTCTCCACGAGTCTGCTGGCCAGCTGGTTTCACCCTCTGTTAGACACCGTCTACTCCATGTACCAATCACCCGTCAGTTTTCCTCATTGCAGAGAGTGTTTTCCCAGCGTATTACCTCTCTTAATTTTCTTACTGTCATCCTTTATTGAAAAGAAATCCTTAATTTTAAACTATCAGTGATTTTAACTTTTGTATTGTTTGGCATGTCACACCTCCTCTAAACCCCTTTACTGTTTTTTCCTCTCACATTAGGGCTTTAATTCCTCTGTTACTCCTCAGATGGGGCAGGGGAGAGGAATCCCATCTATTTTTCTCAACAAGATACGCCTGTTTCCCTAACACCTCCTACTAAATACTCAACTTGTCTGACTGGTCACGATACCTTCTTTGGAAAAAGTATTTTCACCTTCAGTGTTGTAAACTTGGGGAAAAACAAGAAAAAAGCAAAAATCCTCTACCAGCCCTTACGTAAACACCACGCGTGGCACCTGAATTTCTCCTGTTCTGGGGCATTCTGTTCTGTACATTCTGGGACCCAGACACCTTCACTGTCCCCAGGTTTCTGACAGTACCACCACGTGTCGCTCCACCAATCGGCCTCCTCCTCCCTTCTGCAATGTCTCCAGGGCCGTGTGTGGAGAGACACCAGCAGCTTGTGCTAGCTCCCCGTCTTGTTGGGAGCTGTATCCACCACGTGTCGCTCCACCAATCGGCCTCCTCCTCCCTTCTGCAATGTCTCCAGGGCCGTGGGTGGAGAGACACCAGCAGCTTGTGCTAGCTCCCCGTCTTGTTGGGAGCTGGACATTAGTAAGACCTGGGCTCATGATTTGGATGGGACGGTTCTTTCCTTTCCTCTGGACACCTTCCTCAGTCTTCCTCAGAACTTAGGGTCCCAGCACCAGACCTCACCTTTGATGTCTGGAGCCAATAAGTGCATTCAATTCTCTATTCAGAAGCACCGACTGCAATCCTACCTGTGGTGAGCTCATGCTTGGTTCTGGGAACCCAGCTGTGGGGGAGACAGAAATGCCATCGATTTTTTTTTAAACATTCCATTGAAAAGGTGCATTTCATAAATAAGTGAGTGAATAAGCAAAACACTTAGTTTCTGGTCACACTAAATGCTGGAAGGAACTAGAGAGTTATGAACAGTGGGGTCATGAAAGGACTGACTTCTCTAAGAAAGCAGCATTTATTGCGATGAGGATGAGCTAGGAGAAGGCACAGGGACATGATTTGGGTCTTTCTGCAGGACAGGACTGGAGTGAACAGGAGCAGGAGGATGCAGCTGGGGTGTGTGTGATTTAGTGAAGACAGGGGCTCCAGGGGGCTGGGGGCTTGCAGGGGAGGAGTCATGCAGGTACTCGATACTGTATTGAGGAGTTTGGGCTTTATTCTAAAATGATTTTTATACGTGGGTAGGAGGGGAGGGAACATTCACCAAGCCTTATGAGCAGTGTGAGAAATAAACATTTTAAATGAAGCACTAACTGCTTTGGGTTTGTTTCTTTTGTTATATTTACTTCATATGGAGCCCTCAACATAGCACAAAATACACTATGTTGTAGATAGTTGTCTCATGTATAATTGCTTTTTTTGCATTTCCCTCAACTTGTATACCTAGCAATTACCTTTCTTTTCAAAGACATCCTCAACGTCGATGACAACAGAACAGCTCATGCATTCTCATATCCAGTGCAGGAATCAGCTGGAAGTGGATCTCGTGAGTCCATCCGAACTGCTGCCTCCAGTCTCCAAGTGTGAGTAACCAGTCACTTTCACTGTGGTGCTTGAGAATAAGGAAAGAACATTGAAAAAGGAACGGTTGGCAAAGCTTCTAAGTTTGTGTCCATCTGTATCTCATGCAAGATTATTCAATGCAGACTGTAGGAAATTATTTTCTTGGTTATATAGATGAGAGAGAGGAGGCTTCCGGCTCTATAATCTCGATTTCCATGATATCTCGTGGACCGTCATGTGGTGATAAGGCAACCTCACGTGTCATGGTGCATCTTGTGTCTTACAGGAAGGCCTTCTACAGGATTCCTTGAACTGGAACTTCCCACATTCTTCAGCCTGTCATTTGATACCGATCCCCCAATACAGATGTGGATCAAAGTGCCATAAGATAAGTGGGGCTTTCTCTGAACATCACTTCATAGAAAAATACATTAATATTTATGCGAGAAATGAAGAGAATGCAAAATGCATGCAAACACACACAATTTCCCCTTTGCTCTGCTCAAGGGGAAATTTGGGGAGACTTTAATTTGGAAGCGGAAGGGCCCAAAGGCTTTGGGCATGTTTGTTCTAACTGTGGCCAGTTAACAGCATATGTTCTGTGTGTCTGGGGCAGACGTCACTGTAAGTCGTGTTTATCCACTTACCCCCACAAGCCATGAGGAGATGAAAGGGACAGGGTCTGAGAGTTCAGGCTGCAGTGATCACAGGGGCTGGGCTTGTTATGGAGAAAGCTACCTGGGAGTTAAGAATATCTATGATAAAGAGATCATTGCAAACTGTCTCCTGAATAAAATTAAGATCCTGCTTGTGTAATTTTAAATAGCTTTTGTGATTGTTTTCTCTGATGTCAGGAAGGGAAAGCTTTTTTTCTTATATTTGTTTCCACAAATCCACTTATAATTTTGTTCAGTATGAAGAGATTTCATATGGACTCCAGGGGGCTGGGGGCTTGCAGGGGAGGAGTCATGCAGGTACTTGATACTGTATTGAGGAGTTTGGGCTTTATTCTAAAATGTTCATTATAAAAATTGGACATAATATACCTTGTTTCTATGTTACATAATGCTTTATTCTATTTCAAGCTCCCTTACCGTGTTGAGGTCTCCAAAATTCCAGGTTTGCATTTAGATCCAGGAGGGTGGAGGGTGGAGCCACAGCAAACCTGTGAGCCATGCTCAGGTCAGCTCTAACAGCAAAGCACAACTGTGAAGGACCTTCCTGGGGCCAGACAATAATATTTACTGAACACTCCTTTCTCCTAGGCATTACCTTATTAAGCTGGCTGGAGAAAAACTAGATGGTGCAGACTGAGTCCTGCTACTTAAACTGTGTCCTGTGGAAGACCCCAGGCCAGCATTGCCACTACCACACCCTCACTGCGTGGCCACCACGACCTCCACCTCTCCTTCCTAGCGTTGGTGATACTGCTGTACAAACTGGTATCTTTCATTGGTATTTTGCACTAGACTCTGGGGTCACTGTTTTGCTCATGTTATCTTTTTCAGTGGGCATATGTGAGGTATGTACTCATGTTTTCCTCAGTTTAGAGGGGCTTCAAATCATACCAGTGCTGTGTGGCAGGGCCAGGACCCAGCACAGCAGGTGCATCCCACTCTCCACCTGCTCAAATCCTGACCCCCCTGCAGGATCTGCACCTGGTCCCTGAAGTCCCTTTCTCCTCTGGTGTCTCGTGGCACATTGTTTGGGACAACCATCTGGAGACTTTCCCCAAGCTGCACTGAACTCCGTACTACAAGGTCCTGTTCATCTGCTCCCTTGTGTCTAAGGCAGCACGGGGGCCATGTGGTACGTGTTCGGTCACTATTCAAATCAATTAAAGATGTGAAGGAAGGAAGGAACAGCTATCTAGATTTAAAAAGAGAGGACCTTCTGTGCACTGCTGGGGGAGGGTAACTGATAGGGCTGTGGCAGAAAGAAATGTAGCACTGCTCAGTGAGGGGTGACAGTGTCCTCCTCTATGGCCTGGCCACCCCATGCCTGGTCACGTGCCACTGACACTTCCTCCGGCTCCGTGATGGGGGCTCCACAGGAATGCTAACTTGGTGAGTCTGCACATGGGGAGGTGCAGCGTGATCTATACATGCATCGTGCTGAATGTACGATGTGTGATGGAAACACAGCCGTCTGCTGCCGAGAGCCATGCAGTGGGAGAAACATCAGCAGCAGGGACGTAGCACATCCTAAACATCACCAGCAGCCATGTGGTGCGTCCTAAAAGCGCAGCTCTGCGTGAGAAAAGTAAGAAGCAGGCTGTAACCCACAGTGCAAACCATCCATATAAGTCAAAACACACACAGTGAATGGCACTAAATAGTCCATGTGTAACTGTGCAAGTCCAACGACATACATGACACGCTCTGGAGGGGGACCGTGAGTGGGGTGGGCAGAGGGAGAGGGGTCCCCAATGCAGAGAAAATTAATAAGAGGAAAAAGAGTCAAACGAGGGCCTTTGTTACAGCAGGAGGGGCGTCCCCACTTCCCCGTGCGAGGTCCGTGAGCCCCGCCCACTACACGGAACTGCGTGTGTCTAGCAAAGCCCAGCAGGTACGTGTTCAATGACGTGCCTCCATTCAAAAGAATCAATACCCAAAGTTGGCATCTCCCTTACAGCAAGGGGCAATGTGGGCGGGTAGGTAATAAGGTAATACATTTTTATTTTATCTTATAAATAAACAACAACAAAAATTCACTCTGAATAAGGACATTATACTGAGAGGGGAAACACCCCAGTCTCAATAGATTTATTTTTCTATTGTTCCACTTTGATGATTTATAATCGAGTTGAATGCATTTATTGTCGTGCTATGGCTGGGGACCTGAAGATAATGTTGACTGGATCTTTGATTTCTCCCAGCATTTTGAATCTAACAGATGTTAATAGGATAAAGCCATGCCTGTGAAATGAATTGAGAGCTATAGCCAAGGAATTAGCTTGACAAACGATAATAATCAATTCTCCAATTAACAGACAAGGCCTTAAACAGAGTATGAGACCGTACCTGGTGAAGCTCGGTATGAGTTCTAAAGGAAGAGGCAGAGAGAATTTCAGAGAAATTATACGCAATAAGTTGGGGTCGTGACAAACGATAATAATCAATTCTCCAATTAACAGACAAGGCCTTAAACAGAGTATGAGACCTCACCTGGTGAAGCTCGGTATGAGTTCTAAAGGAAGAGGCAGAGAGAATTTCAGAGAAATTATACGCAATAAGTTGGGGTCATAACTATGGCTATGCATTGTGAATGAAAATTACATAGTTAAAAGTTTTTTTTATGGCCTTTAAGAAATGAAGATCACTAAGAGAAGTGATCAATAACATTATTTGATGATGAGGTCAATCGTGCTAGCTTCAGTCCTCCAAGCCAGCCTAAGGGAAACATTTAACCACTTTGCGTTCACCGTGGTCGATTTGTCAGGCCTCGCAGGAGGTCCCTGTCATCCTCTCTCAGCTCTTGCTTTTAATACTACCTATGGAAGACCAAAGCAGTGCTTCATCTAAGGCTAATTTCTTCCCTTCCTGGGGCAAGACCCTTCTGTGTTGTCTCTTCAATGTCTTATGAATCGTGAGGACTTTCAATCTGGCTGGTGGGGAGAGAGCTGCTATTCCAGGCCTTGGCAAGCACTGGGCACTATTTCTCCTAATCCTTGCAGTTGGTTATTTCCCTGGGAGTAACCACCTTGACCTTGGGTAGTTTTCTCACATGTAGTGTTGATTGACATTCTGCTGAATGCTTCAGAGATCCCCTTGGCCAGTCAATGATGCTCTCACTCTGTGCAGCTCTCTCATCTCTGCTGCTCAGACCAGTGAACTATAGCCCCTTTGGTCTCCCTGAAGTCTCAGCTCCATTTTCTCAGCTCAGGGGGTCATCTGGGTTTCTCCTGGGCTCCCCCTTCCTTGCTGTGGTCTGGAAACCCTCTCAAGGCTGCATGTTTGGGCAATTCATGGTTCACTGGGTTTATCTTTCCCCTCTCAGGGATCACTGCCTTTTGTGGCTCAATATCCATTGTCTTGGAACCGTTGTTTTATATAATTTGTCTTTTTTTGGCAGGAGATAAGTGAGGTCTCTTTTACTCCATCTTGGCTGAAGCGGGAGTTAACCATTACCACATACTTGCAGATGACCCATTGCCAGTTTCAACAAATGTGTCAAAGTCACACATGCTCTGAGAGCCATGTATTCATAATCACAGGTTTGCTTCTGGCCCAGTGTTTTAGTCTACTTTTTGATGCTATAACAGAATACCTGAGACTGGGTAATTTATAAGAAAAGAGGTTTATTTGGCTTACGATTCTGGGACAGCTGCATCTGTCACGGGCCTCAGGCTGCTTCTACTCATGGAGGAAAGTAGCAGGCAGCCAGTGGGTATGAGCAGATCACATGGCGAGAGGAAGCGAGCGAGCGAGAGAGAGAGAGAGAGAGAGAGAGAGGAGGTGCCAGGGTCCTTTAAACAATCAGCTCTAGAGGGAACTAATCGAGCAAGAACTCACTCACTACCCCCCTCCCCCAGGGAAAGCACTAATCCACTCATGAGGGATCTGCCCCCATGACTCAATCAGTTCCCAGCACTGCCACATTGGAGATCAAATTTCCACATGAGTTTTGAAGGGGACGACACATCCAAACTCCGTCACCCGGTAAGAGGTACTTACACAACAAACATGAGATTGTGGGTAATGGAAATGCCTCTTCAGCCCAATTTAACATAGATCCATATTTATGACCAGCAGAGGCTGCTCAAAGCTTTATTAAACAACCATCACTACCACAACAAGAAGGCAAACTTGCAAGTAGTCATCTGATTCTCCTTCTGGAGTTCTGAAACTAGAACAACAGTCAGAGTCGTTATCTCCAGCAGGACTCTTGGGTGGAGTGTGAGGCCCAGCACAGTCCAGTCCGTGCAGCGTGGCAGACAGGTGGGTCTGAACCCAGACAGGCTGGATTTGGGCCGGAACTCTGCATCTCCGTGAAGTGGGACTTGGGGAAGTCTATAAATCATTGATAAGCCTGCATGTCCTTTTGTGCAAAGATACTAGGATTGCCTACCTCCCAGGCTGTCATGAGCACTGCGAAAAAATATAAACCTTCTGTGTGAGAAGAGCTCTAACAATTTATTTAATAATATTGCATTGTTTACAATTTCCTGCTTATAATCAGGCACAACTCAAAATCAGAGAAAAATGTTTTTCCAGAAACCCTTGCATTTTATGTACCTATAAAAGTTCTGAGGATTTGTAATTTTTAATAGGTTTTCCCTTGTAAGCCTTAATTACTTCCCATTGTTGTGTAAATCAGGCTGAAATGTGCCCCTGCCACTCTGTCCTTGGGGTCTACAGATACATCATCAGAAAATGATTAATTATTGTATTTCCTACCCATGTTTAAAACAGATGTGACATTTTAATTTTGAACCCTATGGTTCAATTATTAAGATTTTTTTTCTAATGGGATCAAGTAGGCCATGCTACGATATTTACAGAGCTCACTTATGACATAGCAAATGCATCTAAAGTATGGCTGAAGGGTCTCGGTGTGGTTTCCACTGCTTCAGATGACACGTAGTCCCGAAGGGCCGTGGGCTCTGCACTGTGCCACCTCCTGGAGGTCCACATGTGGCACGCTGTGGCTTCTCGTGCATCTGAAATGTCTGACTTGGCAGTAGTTTGTTTTTTAAACAAACTTTTTAATTTTAGAACTTCATTTTATTTTATTTTATTATTATTATTTTACTTACTTGATTTATTTATAAAAATTCTGACTTTTATATTTAAGCCTGTCAATTCCCTAGCTATTCTGAGGAGGCAGGGAGAGAAAACACAGTGTGATAACACGTTGAACAAAAGAAGGTTATTCGATGAACAATGACACGTGGAATGGCACTTGAAAATGCATTTAATTTCTTTCTTATCATGTCTCTCATGGACATTCGATTTTAACAGTTCTTTATAATGTTAGGTTGAAACATACATACTGTATCAACCTGTTTCTGTTGCTTATAACAAAATACCGGGAACTCGATAATTTATAAGAAAATGAAATGAAATTTTTTCTTCATTATATTTTAAATTTACATAAAAGCCGAGAAAACAGGACAGGTGTTTTCACATGCCTCACCCTGTTTTCCCCTATTGTTAACGTCCTTCATGGTATGATGCATGTGTTACAATTAATGAGCCAAAACTGATAATTATCACTAACTAAAGGCCATCTTTCACTCCTATTTCCTCTATTTTTTGCTCGAGTCCTTTCCCTGTCCCAGGATCCCATCCAGGATCCCACGTTACCGGTGTCCTCACGCCTCCTCAGCTCCCTCTGGTCTGTGACAGTTTGACAGTGGTCTTTTTGAGAAATGGGCTTAAGATGCTTATTATTTTTCTTTAAACCCCTTCCTGAAAGTGGAATTCTAAATTCCCTCATAAAAAAGTAAATAAAGAGGACCCTCTGAGTTTGTTTTGTTGTAAATAGACATGTGTCTAATCCCTGCCGTGATGGTCTCAGCTGCGGAGTGTTAGTGACAGCCTGGCCCAGGCAGGACAGAGGGACGCTCTGCTTAGCTGAGTCCCCCTGTGTCTCTGTGCTCTCTGCCCCTCTAAGTAAATAAAGAGGACCCTCTGAGTTTGTTTTGTTGTAAATAGACATGTGTCTAATCCCTGCTGTGATGGTCTCAGCTGCGGAGTGTTAGTGACAGCCTGGCCCAGGCAGGACAGAGGGACGCTCTGCTTAGCTCAGTCCCCCTGTGTCTCTGTGCTCTCTGCCCCTCTGTCCGTCTTCACCGTCCTTCCTTCTCTCCTTCCTGCACCTCCCTCTTCTCCCCTTTGGTAGTTTGGTCACTTCTCAGAAAGTACATAGCCTCACTGTATCTCGAGAAAAAGTACGTTCTGCTAATTCAGAATTGTTTTATAGTTGAGTTTTTAAAATTCTGTGAGCTTTGGCTTCTTTGTCTCAAAAATGTAGATGTTTCTAACACCCACCTTGGGGAGCTACCAGGGGAATCAAGTAAATATCAGTTGCAAGAGTCAGGCCTGCGACGGGAGCAGAGAAACCTGGTGTCCTCTCTCTCGCTCGTGCCGAGTGACCCGAAGTTTCAGGCTCACCCTGCAATGCACACGGGTAAACTACAATCACACAATCTACATGACTCACTTAATTTAGCAAAGTTTTAAAGCCATAAAACATTTTTTCGGGCTTTCCCTGTCTTCACTGTCTCCTCACATTCACAGCCCTCAGAGTAAGAAAGAACTCAATTCTTCACATCCACTAAAAAAATCAATGCAATCTTCTTCCCAGGTCCGAAGTCTACGGCCTTTGGTTTTAGGTTGACATTTTCTCCTGACATATTGGTTTCTCATAACCCAACGACTCAACCGGAGTCCCTCAGGACACACTAAAGTTCCCCGTCTAGCAAGCCTCTGCTTTGCCTCAGTTTCTCCATCATGATTAGTGTGCCCGGGGCCTCTCCGATTCCCTTCCTTTCTCTCATCTAGTGCATTCCTGGTCAGCTCGCCACTCCAGCCGCGCCTGACACCTGCTTGCCTCCCTGGACCTTCCTCTTCGGTGCAGATTCCTCCCAGTTTCTTGTCTTTTTCCGCAGCCAGCAAGGTTCTGCAATCCTCAGCTTGTGCAGCACGCTGACGCCCCCAGACGCTCATCCACCAGGTGGAACACCCACCTTCCCACCCACTCTCCCCTGTCTCGTGTCTGGCTGTACGACATGTTCCTCCTTGCAGCATTTTCCTAGAACAAAATAAACCTGCCGCTTTCAGTGGTTCAATTTCTTCTGACTCCATTAAAAGACGGACGGGCCCTGCCCTCTCCTAGAACAGACTCGCCCTGGATTTGGACGACTTCAAGTACTTGCGAATGTCCCATCCTGTGAGTTTGTTTCCATTTCTAAGGGTCTTTTAAATCAGTTTGAAGCACCCAGAAAGCACTCATATATTCTGAGCATATTTACTGAACACTGGCTCTGCGTCAGAAGCTCTTCTAGTTCCTGGGATTCAGAAGAGTTTGCTCTCCCGGGCCCTTCGCACGTGGCTCATGCCTGCGGCATCACCAGCAGCCAGACTTCCTGGGTGCTGTGAAAGAGGACGTGGTCTCCTGTCCTCACTGCCATTTCAACCTAGTTTACCAGATGGAGTTTTCCCATGAGATTCCACCTCCTTTTTTCCTATTTTTTCCAGCTTTGAACAGACAGTGGTCCCACATTCTAACCTTCTGGAAAGATGTCCCGGTCGACATGCAATAGAGAAAGCCACGCTACAGTATAGGAGGCCTCTTTCATTCACTGCTTCTTTCTCTCTCATGACTTATAGTCTAGAAACAATTCCAGTCTATCAATTTATTGATTAATTAATGTAACAGATATTTACAAGTTCAACCCAACTCCAAATTCCCGGTAGATCTTCTCATAAGTAAGTTTTGGATTCAGGACAGTTATGGATTGTGAAGGGTCACCTTCCAGGTCTGAATATCCACTAGTTCTGGGCCAAAAAGTAGAGAGAAACGAGAGGCAGGGAGAATCTGTCGTCCAATCCAGAACTTGCCTGGGAGTGAAAATAAATACAAGATAAAGTAAAATAAGATAAAATTTCTTAACCTTTTAAGCCTGCAATTACGGATCTCTTCGGAGAAGTAATTGAGATTTTTTTTCTTCTCTTATAAGAAGCTTAAATTTGTTCTGGAGGATGGATGGAGGAACACATTTAGAAGTTCAGATCATTCCCAAGGTTAGAGCTGGAATTCAGTTACACGAAGAGCTGGCCGGGAAACACTACTTTGCCAGGTATTGTTCAAGGTTTACTGCAGAAAAGGAGAACACACTCCAACGCATGTCCAGCAGAAGGGGGTTTCGTAAGGAATTAAAAGTCTACAAAACCACACCGGAAGGGCTAGAGGAGCAGAGTCCGGGGCCGCCGTTCGCATTTTTGACCATTTTCTTTCCTGCTGGGAGCCAGAGAACAGACGTCCTCCCCGTCTAGCGGCAGGAGGCTACAGACACTGCTGCCGGAAGTCACACCTGCCTGAGCGCACCTGCCAGGTGCCCACGCTTCTGGAAGAAGACAGATGGTGGCTTCTACTTTAATTCGGCATTCAACGTGCCATGCAGGTGCATACCATTAACAGATTCACAGTGGCGTGCACAGCTCTGCTGGCGAGGACATTTGGAAAATGTTGCCACACGTACAGTCACCAGAGCAGGGTGAAGCAGCTTCTCAGCAGTCCTGCTGGAGGACCAAGCCGTGGAGCCGTCAGACATCACTGGCATCCGAAGAAATTACTTTTCTTCTATGTATCTAGACTATGTACCAATTTGAAAAATAAGAAGACACATATTTTAAAATATTTGTCTGCACAGATTTACTTCGGGCCAATTTTTAACTGAAAACATGGTTGGAATAAATAAAGTGAAATGAAAATATAAAATATCTATTTACTTGAATGTTTGATGAATACTGTTTACTAAAATAATTAAAAGTATAGATAATAGGCACAGATTTTACTTTCAGACACAGATTAAATAATACAGAAGAAATAGGCAGATAGAAGCCCATAGTGTCTGTCACACAGGACAGCTTACACAGTGATAATTTATATTTTACAGGGGAAATACTAACATTCAAAGCAACTTTTTTTTTGAGTTTTGGCAGCTATACTTTTCTCCTGATTGAGTAAAACTTAGATATTTGATGAGTGGTAAAAAGTCAGAACAAACTGACAACAGGCTAAGGCTGGGTTACTTCTCTTTGGCTTATATTTATTTTGCTAAAATAACAAAAGGATTACATGTATTTTATTTTATATAAATCATATATCTATCTGTCTGTCTATCTATCTATCCATATTTAGAGAGCACACACATGCACCTGGGCTTCATAAAATGAAAAATAGTTGAGTAATTGCAACTCAAAAATAAATTAAAATTAGAGTACGTTAATTCTGGAAAAGAAAGCATATGTTTTTATCTATTTTTTTCCTTTGATGGTCTGGTTTAGCAAGAATGTGGCAAAATTCTGTAAAAAAAAAAAAATCTGGGGAGCCGTTTTGCATTTAACAAAATAGAATTGTACCTTGCTCAGAGGCTGGCCCTGTAATGAGTTACCGAATCAGAACTGTAAGAAATATTTACTGTCCAAGCACTGACAGCAAAAATGTCAACTCCATGAGCAAATGTCCACTGTGTCCCCAGGGCCAGGAGCACCTCCTGGCACACGGTCCCCACATTCAGTACATGGCTTTGAATAGACAATTGATGTCTTTTTGCTTTTCTATTTATTTTCTAAGTAACAGCTTGGATACTGTTTAACCATATAAACTACTACCTTTGATGTTATTTTTCAGAATCTAGGAATTTTTTCACATTAGATTTCTAGAGATAAGAGGAAAATTGTGGCCACCCTGGGCATTCCCATTCACGGAAATGGCCTTTTCTAGGCAAGAGATTTCTAAGCCCCCCTACCTCCTTCTGCCAGCTTCCCGGCCTTTGAAGCCTGAAGCTGGTGAAAAGCTACTCTGCACCAATTAATGCTTTTTCTTAAACTGTTTTCTATCATTTCACAACCAAGCAGTGCCAGGGCCTGGGTTTCAAGTATTAAAGAGTCAGGATCACATTGCTGGAGCATTTTAAGCATGCAGAGCATGATTCACAGACTTACATAGTGTTCTCCTCACGCACGTACACGTTTTGTTCTAAAACCGTACCCAGCTTTAGTGAACTCCTGTGCTTGGCCTGTTTTCCATGGTTGATTTAGCAGTAGGGATTGTGTGTTATCACAATGATGTCTCGTTCCTATGGAGAAATTTATATAACGTCAGGAACCTTTATAACTGAGTATATTAATAAACATGTGTTTGTGATAATAAAATAAAAATTCATATTTAGTTATGAAAACTGACATAATAAGGTCGATCACAAAGTTTGCATGTTACGAAGGAGGGGCACCATGCAGTGAAAAGGTCACGGGGCTGGGCTCAGAGGCGTTTGGGATCATGGCCAACTCCAGGGCCCCATAGCTGTTGAGCTTTGGGCAAGTTACTTAACCTCTCTGAACCTCGGCTGCTTCATCAACCGACGTTCTTCTCCCTGGGCTTCTGGTGATGGTTACACGAAATCAAATGAGAACACACATGTACGTTATGGGGGAAAGTGGGGAGGAACGAAAGATGGAGCAGATCCCCTTCTCATCTCACCTCCTCGCCCTCGCTTCTGTGTGCTGCAGCTGTGGTAGGACAGTGATTGCTGACAGCCGCCATCAGGTGGTCTCACTCCAGGAACAGGTCTGGGGTCACGCCACAGGTGATGGCGAACAGGCGAATCAGCACCTGCTCTGCAGCCATCTGCCTCTCCTGGGGCATGGGATGTGCTAACCCAGCAACCTGCACTTCTAAAAGCTTCTTTTGGAGAGTCACTCCACTGAAATGGCAGGAGCATTTGCAATGTTAATGTTTATTTTTACTAGACTAGGTTTAAATCAAGACAAATGGAACTCGAACATGCTGACATTAAAAAAAAGAAGTTAGTTATAAAGCACTTCTTTTTCTAATACTCAAAACTAGGTGGAACACATTGGTTCTCATCTTTAAATGTTAAAAAATCAAGTTCAGATCAGTTCATCCATTTCTTCAGAACATGACTATAAAGAAAAATGAAGGAAATTAAACCACAGAAATATGTTAAACTACATGGCAGATGTGACTTGAACCAATGTTAAAAAATCAAGTTCAGATCAGTTCATCCATTTCTTCAGAACATGACTATAAAGAAAACCGAAGGAAATTAAACCACAGAAATATGTTAAACTACATGGCAGATGTGACTTGAACCGCGAGGCAAGGAAACTTGGATGCAGGTTAAACCCCATCGTTAACGTGCATCTTGTGCCCTGCCCGAACGCTGCATCTCCTTCCGTCTGCGTGTTTAAATTACATCTATTCCAGCACTTTTCGTAAGTGTTAATTTTAATGCTAGAATCGTTTTTTCAACACAGCCATCTAGGTTTTTGGTTGAGTCCAGTTAACGTGGTTGTAAAAAAGCTACTAACCAGCTGAGCAGTGGGCAGCCGTCTTAACTACTGACTTTTTTGAAACAGAAGCTGTGTAATTATAGACAGCGTATATACAGAGCTCTTATATTGTGTGAACTCACAAGCGAGACTCTTTTATAAATAAAAAGTTTTGAAGTAAATTTTCTAGACTTCATCAAAATAATCTTTTATAGACCATGAGGCATTCTTTATTTACTCCAGAGGTTGGTGGTGCAGGTCCCATCAGCAGCCCGAGGACCTCAGAGCTCCGGCCACTGACTCTACGATTTCCAACGTCTCACCCTGATGGTTGCAAGATGGTGCCAGGACACCAGGCATCGTGTCCCCCTGCCAAAAACCCAGGGCAGGACAGAAGAGTTGGAGAGGAAAACAGATCTCCTTCCTGTAGCATTAAAAATTATGGCAGAAAATCTTTCCCATGACTCACTAGCAATGAGCCTGGCTTCCATCTGTCACCTGGTTCTCCATATTTTTAGGGTGCATTTATGAACCCAGATCTAGAGCTTACAGGAAATTCAATGAGCAAATTCAACTTCAGCTCCCTGCTTTGAGATTCTCTTCTATTCCAGGTTCGTGGGAATGTCTATCTTATTTTCAAAGTTGGCCATGATTATAATCATAGCTCACTTTCCAAAAACACTTTTTAATATTGTGAAATAGAACAGACAAAAAGGCACAAAGAAGAAATATGCTCCTCAATTATTTATCTATGTCACCACATCCAGGTCAATACACAGAATAACCTGGATACCAAAAGACCATCAGAACCCCTCCCTCGCCTGCAAAGTCCACGACTGTTCTGACGATAACGCTAATCACATCTCTGCTTTTCTGAAGAGGTTTAACACGTCAGCATGTGCTGCTACATATGGTAGCGCTGCCTGGTTTTGAACGTTACAGACATGGAATCGTGCAGTGTACAGTCCTTTGTATTCTCTCCATGTCGTGTTTGTGAGGTTCACTTGCTACTGCTCATCACTGTGGTTCATTTAGTTTTATTGTTTTATACTGTCCTATTCTATTGCATAAACATACCACAATTTATCTGGTCTTCTTCTGTTGAGAAAAAAGTGGGCCGTTTACAGTCTCTAGTTAATACTAACGGC
>NW_007732570.1:181748-184336 GCF_000696425.1 Galeopterus variegatus | reverse complement strand
TATATATATATATATATATTGGATGAGAGTGCCTTGTCTGTTAAATGTCTCCAATATTTCCTTCCTCTCTGTGGTTTACCTTTCCACATTCTTAATGGGTCTTTGTATAAACAGAATTTGTTAATTTATATGTAGCCCAAATATAATATTTGTCTCTTGTGGCCAGTGCTAACTCCTTAGCAGAGTTAATGTGTTCATTTTCAGGTTTGCTTAGCTTTCTCTCAATATTCACATTTAAGACTGCAAATGTCCTTTAAGCTTGGCTTTAGTTGCATGTTATAAATTTTCCTGTGGAGTCTTTTCCTTGTCATTTACTTCACATTAGTTTTTAATTTACATTGCGATTTGATGGTTTTCTTTAACTCGTGTTACTTAGAAGTATATTGTTTAATTTTCAAAATGAATATTTTCCAGTCATTCTTTTGTTATTGATTTCTCTTTTTCTTTTTTTATTTTCATTTTTTATATAGAAAGAGATTTATAAGTCCCAACATCTGCAGTCAGCTAGCTGGAGACCCAGGAGAGGCAGGGATGGAGTTTCAGCCTGAGTCCAAAGGCCTGACTCAGGACAGCTGGTGCTGCACATTCCAGTCGGACTCCGAGTCCAGGGCAGGAGGAGTCTGACGTTCAGCTCAGGCAAAGACAGTCAGGCAGAGAATGAATCCCTCTCTCTGCTTTTTTGTTCCGTTCAGGCTTCAGTCAATTAGATGAAACCCACCCGCACTAGGCGGAGCCATCTGCCATTACTCACCTGCCAATTCAAATGGTCTGATCTCATCCAGAAACACCCTCATAGACACACCCAACATAATATTTAACCACAAATCTGGGCACTCCATGGCCCAGTCAAGTTGACACATAAAATTAACCATTACAAGTCCACCCCTTGTCGACTTGGCACCTGTATTCATATCCTTAAACCACACTTAATCTCCAAATAACGACAATAACAAAGTCATAATTCTACCTGACATGATACAACTATCCTGCATACAACCAAAAACACAGTAATCCCTTCCCCAGAAGAAAAGAAGAGGGAAAGTCCTCGAGTAATGTGCACTCTCCTCCTTGAGATCTTGCAACAAACACTATGATGTAAAATTAAAAATACTTGAATACTATTCTATAAAGCCAATGCATCTTATGTGACATGGAAGGGAAGAAGAGAGGAAAGAAACAGAGACATTATATGCACACACACAAACATATTCATAACGAAGTAAACAGGAAATACTCATGACGATTATGGTTCTTGTTTCTGTAACTGGTTGCATGGGTGTAGCTGGTATTTATAACTACCTGTTCTGTAATACCTGCCTTTAGCAGGCACCTCAGCTGCTTGTGGTTCTTTATCTGGTGGTGACCTAAACCTTCATTCCTGAAGAGTCTGGGCCATCAGCAGTCCTGCCTGGACTGGATTATTATAGATTTCCATTGACCTTAACCACAGGCATGGCAAAACTAAGAGCTGCCCTGAAGGCTCTCGAGTCTCCCAGACATGCTCTTCCTAACCTCCATTGTTGAGCAGTAGTGTAATTTCAGAATCGATCACCCCAGCCAGCCCAGTAACTCCCTTCTTTGCCTGTTGATTCAGAAGTGCGAGAAGTCCAGATTGGCTGGTTAGACGTCTTAACTTCCAGTTCAAAGGAATCATTATTGTGTTGCTGGTGGAAGCATTCTACCCTCTGCAACTAAGACCTCTGGGACAGCAGAGCAGAAGGTAGTGGCAGAAGGAAGTTTCGCTAGTGCATCACGAGGGGCGGTGGTGAGTACTTTAGTGTAGTCAGAGGAGATGCCCTGCATGGTTCCAATACACTGAGATGTGATGGGACTCTGAGTAGGACGAAATGTAGGACATGCTTCACGTGTGCTTGTAAAACGACGACTGAAACACATTTGCAAGCAGTACCTCCCTGAGCCTCACAGAAAGCGAAGGCATGAGCACAGTCATTTCTTACATTTACAGACAGAGAAGGTATATGAGATCATACTTGTTACCACATCTGAAGATAGACATATACTTTAAGTACCATTATCATCACTTCAGGTTTTTGATTTCACACTCTCCGCTGGTTATTGATCTCAGGTATGAAACGGGTTAAGGGAAGGTTTAGAATTTGAGTACCTGCAGATTCGCAGTGCCCAGGCTGCAGCTGTGGCCACATCTGGCTGTTGAGCACTTGCAGTGTGACTTGTCCAACCTGAGATGTGCTGCAGATGTAACACACACACCAGACTTTGAAGACTTTATGGAAAAAAAATGAATGTAAAATACATTATTAATAATTTTATATTAAATGCATGTTAGAATAATAATCTTATGAATAGATTGGCTTAAATAAAACATTGAAGTTAGTCTCATCTGTTTCTTTTCACTTTGTTAATGTTACTACTAGGAACTTTCTGTGGTGCTGGCCCGGATGTCTCCTCTCACAACAAGGTACAGGCATGCGGGAGTGTGGAACTCACTGAACTCAGTCATTGGGACCATACGAGGACCCTGGATTTTCATCTGTTTTAACTACTTGTGTCACTGACCTTTTCTTCATCTGAAAAAAATGTAAATATAAATTAACTTTTATTTACAG
>NW_007732570.1:178257-180925 GCF_000696425.1 Galeopterus variegatus | reverse complement strand
GACTCACTGAACTCAGTCATTGGGACCATACGAGGACCCTGGATTTTCATCTGTTTTAACTACTGTGTCACTGACCTTTTCTTCATCTGAAAAAAATGTAAATATAAATTAACTTTTATTTACAGCAGTTAAGTTTTCAACTGTAGATAATCCAAAATTGACAGTGAGTGGTTTAAATAAGTAACATGATTTCCCCTCTACTGTATAAGTTTTAAGAAATCTGGAAATAGGGAGTGATGGGCTGTGCCCCACTCTGGATGATGCTGGGACCAGAGTCTTCTGCTCCCTTCCACACCATGCTTTCGGTTCAGAACCGCGGCTGCGCCTCTGGACACTACGTCAGCACCAGAGCAGGGCGGAAAAGAGGGCAAAAGCTTGTGACTCACGAGACTCTGTCCTTCTCTTCAGGGAGGGATGTCTTCCCTGGGCATTGTCCGGAAACAAGTCTCAGGGTCTTCCAGGGCCAGAAGGGTGGCCTGGGGGTGAGGCTGCCTGAGCACACTGCCTGCAGGAACAGAGCCTGGGTTCCCTGCAGAAGCACGTGGCTGGGAGCCGCACCCACCTTCTTAGAGGAAGTAAAGCACATCATCTTGTGGTAGAAGTGTTTAATGAAACTATGACAATATTCAAAAAAAAAAAGAAAGAAAGAAAGAATTTTTTTTTCTATTTGTTTTAAATCAATGTTTTCATTAAAAGACCAACAATGTAGTTTCACTAAAATGTGCTATTTTCTTTGTTTTTCTTTAAGAATTGTTTATGATGTTTTTCCGAACTGAAATTTAGCTCATGTGGTTTAGTAGAATCACTGATGAGGAAAACAAACACTTTCCAGTCTCTGCCATCCCTTCGCTGACCTTGTGAGGGAGAAGACCAGAGTTCCGGACACAGAAAACTTCTTTTCACAGCCCCCTAGTTATGGTGCTGGTTTCCTCTTCGTTACCTGGCCAGGGGACCCCACACTGACACACAATCTGTGCTTTTTGCATTTATTCTCCCAAAGAAATCCTTCCCCAGAATCGGACCTATTCCTTTCTCTCTTTGCAGACTATCACACACAGTTTGTAATTTCCTTTTCTTTTCCACAAATCCAGACACCATATCATTGATGTGGACCAAACATTTTTTGCTTATTTCAAGTCATTATTTTTTCCAAACTTCTACTCAGTGAGGCCCAGAAACACTGAAGGTCCTTTCCAAGACTAGAGAGACAGTGTGTTGAGGGGATCCCAGGTGCTCAGTGCTGGGATTAGCGTGAGAAGATCTCCATTTGCCGTCTCTCCCAGATTAAGAAACCCGTGGGCTGGGATGAGTCCAGGTCTCTGGCTTTTTGTCCATTATAATGATTTTTACTTGGTTTCTCCTGCATAACATGGTCATTTCCTTCTAGAACATCTATAATGCATACTTTGTATCTTATAATTAAGCACAGGTTTTAAACATGTTCTTATCTGGTTTTCTCCGATTTCCTTCATCTAGCTTTTTTTTTTTTTTCCAAAACAGAGTGGTAAGTTTATAAAGAGTAACATCTGTGCTTTATAGAGAGTGCTCAATGAATTAACTTGATGTGTCTTTTATACTGAGCTCACTTTTGGAGATACTAAAGAAACAACCTTGGTACTAGGTGTCTTGTCAAACATTCCTCAGCCAAGAAGCCACATTTATTCCTTCATGAGTTGCATGGCCTGATGGACACAACAGTTGCTTTATTTTTCATTCTATACAATTTTATTAATTTGACATCGGTCACAAGGATAGTTAAATATAATTTCACTCAAAACTGTAAGACTGAATAGGTTGTTAGCAAAAGTAAAGCAATATGTTAAGAAGAAATAATGAGGTTTGAAATGTTTTTGTTGACTGAGATGATCACTGACCTTTATTGATCAGATCTATCAAACTTTAGACCCTTTTTGCAAAGCAGCAAGGTATTTCGAACGTGATTCAACAAATGCATATATACACTCACACGTGGGTGGGGTAAATAAAAGAAGATCCCTTAGTCGCTTTTGTTAAGAAACCAAGCAACTACCCTGGTGTTGTGGCAGCAGGAAGCCAAGCCTGTTTGTTTATGTCACTTCATGACTGGGAGCGGAGCACTGACTCTGCTTTCTTTCAAATCCCTAACCTCCCTTCACTTGCATAGGGGCAGAATCTCCATGTATTACGGGCTGGTAGGGACAAGGGGTCCTTGTTTTATTCCAGGCACTCTCAGGACAGTTTTCTGAACACATATCTAACGTGCAAACATACCTAACATCCATTCTTCCGTCCTTTTAATCCTGTCTGAGACCTTCTATGTTCTCTTAAAGCTTAAACTTCGCAGACCAGGTTTTCTGTGAAAAGGGAGGAGAGAAAAGGAAATTTTAAGTGGAGGAAAAATCCCTTGTATGTGAATGTTTCAGAATATCCAGCCACAAACAGATGATCTTGTTTCCATAATATCTTTTCATTAAATTATTATGTTTCCTCCCTTCTTTGTCTTGGCCCAAACCCTGCATGTTTACCATGAGCTGATGAGAAGGGCTTGTTGGATACGGCCCAGATATGAGACAGCAGAGTCTTCCAAACCAGGCTCTCGACCACTAGCCCTCTCTTGCTTAAAGAGCCAGTGGCATTGCCTTATAAAGGAATGGAGTGTCAGCCCTCTGTCTGTGTCTTTTGGCTGAAA
>NW_007732570.1:171008-177974 GCF_000696425.1 Galeopterus variegatus | reverse complement strand
GATCACTGACCTTTATTGATCAGATCTATCAAACTTTAGACCCTTTTTGCAAAGCAGCAAGATATTTCGAACGTGATTCAACAAATGCATATATACACTCACACGTGGGTGGGGTAAATTAAAGAAGATCCCTTAGTCGCTTTTGTTAAGAAACCAGGCAACTACCCTGGTGTTGTGGCAGCAGGAAGCCAAGCCTGTTTGTTTATGTCACTTCATGACTGGGAGCGGAGCACTGACTCTGCTTTCTTTCAAATCCCTAACCTCCCTTCACTTGCATAGGGGCAGAATCTCCATGTATTACGGGCTGGTAGGGACAAGGGGTCCTTGTTTTATTCCAGGCACTCTCAGGACAGTTTTCTGAACACATATCTAACGTGCAAACATACCTAACACCCATTCTTCCGTCCTTTTAATCCTGTCTGAGACCTTCTATGTTCTCTTAAAGCTTAAACTTTGCAGACCACGTTTTCTGTGAAAAGGGAGGAGAGAAAAGGAAATTTTAAGTGGAGGAAAAATCCCTTGTATNGTTTTCTGTGAAAAGGGAGGAGAGAAAAGGAAATTTTAAGTGGAGGAAAAATCCCTTGTATGTGAATGTTTCAGAATATCCAGCCACAAACAGATGATCTTGTTTCCATAATATCTTTTCATTAAATTATTATGTTTCCTCCCTTCTTTGTCTTGGCCCAAACCCTGCATGTTTACCATGAGCTGATGAGAAGGGCTTGTTGGATACGGCCCAGATATGAGACAGCAGAGTCTTCCAAACCAGGCTCTCGACCACTAGCCCTCTCTTGCTTAAAGAGCCAGTGACATTGCCTTATAAAGGAATGGAGTGTCAGCCCTCTGTCTGTGTCTTTTGGCTGAAACGTACGTTTCAAGATGAATGTTTTCCCGTACAAGGGTCTGCATCCAGTGGTAGGGTGAGTATGTAATCCTGAAATGTGATGTGATGGAATAAAAGCGTCAGTCACCTGAGGACAATTTCCCAAAGGAGCTACGTGTTCTTCAGGTCCAACGCTGAAGTGTTCCTTACCCCATGAGAAGGGAGCTCCACGAGCCAGTGACAGTGATACGCTGGCAGCTTGACTTTGATGCCCCGTCAGCCAGAGATGGACGTACCCTACTGCCGAAGGCGGGCAGAATGCCATAGACATCCGGGCCTAGGGTTCCATGAGGCCGTGAGGAAACAGCACAAATTGCCCTGGAGAAAGGAAACAGAGCTGCCAAATGAAACGCTGGCCTCTTTCCATCCGGAGGTTTTCCACTTTAGAGATTTTGGCGCAGTTCCAGCCATCCAAGGCCTCTGTGCCAGCAGCAACACTTGCGCTCTGTATTCCCAGGAAGGGCCATTTGAAAATACAAAGAAGGGGCTGGAGGGTTAGCTGAGGTGGTTTGAGCACAGCCTTGTAACTGTAAGGTCATGGTTCGGATCCCACACTGGCCAGCCCTCCAAAAAAAAAAAACATTTAAGAATGCTTCTATTTTTTAAAAAGGTAGTAAAGGTTCAGTGTTTAAATAAATCAACTGTATGATTTCCTAATTTATTTATTTTAATAATTTAAAATATATCTATAGACATGTGCATCAATTATCTACCTACCTGAATTTCTTCCTCAATGAGCAATGTACAATGAGAAACGTGCACATCGTGGGTACTATTTAAAAGAGATCGTGTATATTTAGGAAAAGAGGTCTCACGCTTCTGCCACTCTCTGGATTTCTCTGCCTGGCTGTCTACTTTACCAGGTCCAGAGGTCTTAGTTTCCATTAAGACTGAAGCGCCTTCCAACGTGCCTTCTTTTCTAGACGTTTGTGATGAGACTAAGTAACAGTGTGACAAGCACTGCGACCTTGCTGGGATGCCGGCACAGGACTTGCTCTTGACAGAGGTGAAGTGAGGACCCTGCTGAGGAGCTGCTCCGACAGACGCCTGGGTGGCTCTGTGGATCCAGACTGCTGCCGGCGTCTGCACGAGCTCACCGCGGGAGGGGAAGAGACTGCCCGCTGAAAAGTCTTGCTTGGCATTTGCTGAGGATGTTCTGTTCATAGAAGGGAAGATGCTTCAGGAGCAAGAAAAACGAAGGCCCAGAGAGTCCCGCACAAGCCAGCCCTGCGTTCAGGGAAATGGATGAGATGGCACTTCCACGGATGGGAGAGCTGCTTCTTAAGCATCTGTAGCAGAGATTGACTTGGATTAGTACAGGGGCTGAAAAACAGTGATTAGTTAAGGCGAGTTCGAACAATGAGCTGTCGGTTCCAAACCTCAGCAGCTCACGTGCCTCCCGGCCTGGGCTGAGCGACCTCGGCTCAGTGGGGTCGTGGCTGCAGGTCCCACCTGCAGGACCAGGAGCCGCCGTAACTGTGTAGGGAGAAGAGGCTGTCTGGCCTGTAGTTTTAATGTGAAAAGAGGTTTTAATGCTCACAAAGTAACGTTGGAAGTCATAGCTCTGGATCGGTGAAATCTTTTATGTTCAAGAGTATCGGACAATTTTGAATTATACTTAGTTATGAATATGATTAATATTTACTTAGGGACTTAGGAACTTCTGGGTATTTTATGTAACAAAAGTAGCCAAACCCTCCCTCTTACCGTGTTATTTCATCCTGGCTGTTTCTGTTCAGTTTGGCAGGTGGAGGCCCTGCCTCCTTCAGTGGCTGCTACATCAGCTGATGTTATTAGTTCCTGACATTATTGGTAGTGAGTGCCTACTGTGTGCCAACCCCCGTGGCAGGCACCAGGGATAGGGTGGAGACAGACAAATCAAGGCACAGACAAAGCCAGCTTGCAGGTTTTCTGGAGGAGAGAAATAAGGAAAATAAACAAGAACAGGTTGTCCTCGACATCTTCAGAGCTGGCGGGCGAGCTCTGGGAGGGACAGAGCTCTCTCTGATGTCAACTGAAGGGCGTTGCCTACACTTCAAATTTAATTTTTTTTTTTAAGTTTCTTAGCTTAACTATTTTATTGGCTATTTCTCATCTTATGCCAATAGACAAATTGCAAAGCCTAGTAGCATACCATATTTTTAAAAGGCAGTTATTAAAAACACATAAAAATCAAAACAAAAACAAAGTGACCAACCATTACAGAGCCATACCAAAAGCACTGCTTCATTTTCTGTGTTTATTTGGGGAATTTTTCTGGTGTACACCTTGAAACAATGTTGTATTCATAGCGTATGTCAAAAACAGCAGCCTACTTCTTTCATGTAGAGTCTATGTCCCATTTCTATGAATCCTCATTTATTAGTTTTCTTCCCAGTGGCTGAACCACTTGCCCCTTTGATGGACAGTATTTTAAAGGCACATTGAAATGTTTCAAGGAAGTTACTCAGCTGCCAGCACACACAATAGAACACTGCAACCAATGTTGAAGCAAGGCCACAACTCTATCCACCTCTGTCCCCCGTCTCTGAAGTTTCCACCACCTTGGTATGTACCTTGTCCAAACTTTTATTTGCATTTTACGATAGAGGTATGGAGCCTTATACAATATTTGGTATCGATTTGTATGCGTATGTTTTGCAATGTACACAAGTGGAATCCTACATTATATGTTTTGCAGGAGTTGTTTGTTTGTTAAACATTTTACCCGTGAGATTAGTCCAGTTTGAGATGTGTAGATATCGCTTACTGGTTTTCTTTTTTGTTTATCACTACATCAATGAATGCATCACTCTTCACATATTCTCCTGATGTGATAGACTTTGAGATTGTCTCTGATGTTTCATTCTTCTACCTTTATGAAAATTTGTGCGAGCTGTCCCATTATAGCCACATGCAAGAATTTTTTTCTAGACTAGATATTGAAGAGTGGGATTGTTGGGCCTTAGAAAAGACATCTCCAACTTTACTAGACAATATCATGTTGTTTTCCAAAGTTGTTGTAGCAATTTCCCTCCCACAAGTATCCAAGAGTTTCCTTTAATCATCCTCAGATCTCTATTTTGTTTACAAATGTACTTGTCTATCTGTATATCAATATTATTGTATGAGGGTACTTCAAGAAATTCACGGAAAATTTGAATTTAAAGATAACAAAAATGCTTCCATGAACCTTTTGAAGTCCCCTCGTATTAGTCAGGCTTCTCCAGAGAAACAGAAACAATAGGATATTTTCACACAGATCTGTAAGAGGAGATTTATGAGAATTCGCTCCCATGATTATGGAGGCTCAGAAGTCCGAGAGTCTGCTGATCTGTTGTCTGCAGGCTAGAGAACCAGGAAAGCTGGGGGTATACTCCTTTCTGAGCCTAAAAGGCCTGAGAACGGAGGGTGGAGGGTGCTGGTGTAAGTCCAGAAGTCCAAGATCCAAGAACCAGGAGCTTTGATGTCCAAGGGCAGGCAAAGAAGGATGTACCAGCTCAAGGAGAGAGAATTTATCCTTCCTCCCCTTTGTATTTTATTCAGACCCTCAGCGGATTGGATGGTCACCCACATTGGTGAAGGCAGATCTTCTCTACTCTGTTTACTGATTTAAATGTTAATCTTCTCCAGAGACACCCTCACAGAGACATCCAGAGTAATGTATTACCAGCCNATTGAAGAGTGGGATTGTTGGGCCTTAGAAAAGACATCTCCAACTTTACTAGACAATATCAGGTTGTTTTCCAAAGTTGTTGTAGCAATTTCCCTCCCACAAGTATCTAAGAGTTTCCTTTAATCATCCTCAGATCTCTATTTTGTTTACAAATGTACTTGTCTATCTGTATATCAATATTATTGTATGAGGGTACTTCAAGAAATTCACCGAAAATTTGAATTTAAAGATAACAAAAATGCTTCCATGAACCTTTTAAAGTCCCCTCGTATTAGTCAGGCTTCTCCAGAGAAACAGAAACAATAGGATATTTTCACACAGATCTGTAAGAGGAGATTTATGAGAATTCGCTCCCATGATTATGGAGGCTCAGAAGTCCGAGAATTTGCTGATCTGTTGTCTGCAGGCTAGAGAACCAGGAAAGCTGGGGGCATACTTCTTTCTGAGCCTAAAAGGCCTGAGAATGGAGGGTGGAGGGTGCTGGTGTAAGTCCAGAAGTCCAAGATCCAAGAACCAGGAGCTTTGATGTCCAAGGGCAGGCAAAGAAGGATGTACCAGCTCAAGGAGAGAGAATTTATCCTTCCTCCCCTTTGTATTTTATTCAGACCCTCAGCGGATTGGATGGTCACCCACATTGGTGAAGGCAGATCTTCTCTACTCTGTTTACTGATTCAAATGTTAATCTTCTCCAGAGACACCCTCACAGAGACATCCAGAGTAATGTATTACCAGCCATCTGGGCATCCCTTAGCTCAGGCAAGTTGACACATAAAATTAGTCATCACAATTACAATGTTTTAGAAGTATTGGCTTATTACAAATGTTGATTTCTTATAGGGTAATATTCCTCATCTTTTAAAAAATTCTTTCTTTTTATACAGATTTCTTTGGCTATTTTATGACCTTTGTCCTTTATTTTAAGTCCTAGACAATCTTGCTAAGTTTCATGAAAAGTCTTGCTAGCTCTATGATTAAAAGGGCATTAAATCTATCAGTGTTTCTGTGGAGTTTTGAGATCTTCACNTTTTTTGGGATTTTGTTTTCTAATATTTTGTTTAGTATTTTTGCATCTATACTAATCAATAAGAATGGTACGTAATTTTCATTTCTTGTGTTATTTGTTTGCGTTAAAATTTTGATATCATATTCAGTGATTTGTGGAGTGTTCCTTATTTTCTAGTCTCTGGAAGAATTTGTATAGTTATGGAGTTATTTGTTCATTTAATGACTAACAGAACACATCTCTAAAGACATTCTGGACCCAGGAGGTATTTCTTTTTTTGCACATGTGCACAGTTTTAATATTTATTTTATGTAATGGTCATAACTAAAGAATACTTGGAAAGTTGGAATATGCTAAGAATTTGCCTTAAAACTTAATGCAAAAGCACAAANTTTTCTTTCTGATAGTTCAAGCAAGTATAATCAAATTTTATGTTGTGCAATAACCTCTAAAATTTTTTCTGTTAACACATTTAGAATAGTGCCTGCCATATATTGAGTACCGTGTAAATGTTTGTTAACGAGTCAGGCAGTGAAAAAGAAATACCACGTTTTCACTTATTGGAGGGAGCTAAAGGTGAATGAATCAATTCACACACATACATACACACACACACACACACACACACTCTCACACACACTCACACAAAAACAAACAGCAACAACAACAACATCAACAACAACAACAACAAAAAAAACGGGGGCGGGGGGGAGAGGAAGATTTAACAACCTCAACTTTTTTTTTTTTTTTGAAGCTCTTACAACAAGAAAATGGAGGGGACACATCTGGGTGGGAGGGGGGAGAGGGAGGAGGGAGGGAGGTTTTGGTGATGGGACACAATAACTACATTGTATATTGACAAAATAAAAAAAATTAAAAAAAATTTAAAAAATGTAAAAAACTACTTGTTCTTTATGTCAGCAATCATATAGTTTGGGATAGTGACAGTGTCTTTCTTTCAAGTCCTCATACCCTTTGTTTTTTGCTCTGTGCTAGCCTGAGCCTCAAGCACAGAGTTGAATGCAGGCTGCAATAGTGAGCACCCTTGGCTCATTCCATGTTTTTAAAGAAAATGTTGCCTACTTTTCACCATAAAGTCTGATATTTTGCATAGATATTTTAGTTAGTTATTCCTTATTAAGATAGGGGTGTCCCTTTTATTTTTAGTTTGCTAAAACACTTTTTTTAATCTTAGATGGATATTGGATTTTTTATTTTGCATCTACTGAGCTAGTCATATAAGGTTATCTCTCCTTAACTTTCTCAGGAGTATAAATTTTAAAGAACAATGATAGGTTTTCTAACTTCTATCCAGTCTTGCCTAGAATGTTCTCAAATAGGCCGTGATGTAATTTTTAATAAGTTTTTTTGGGATTTTGTTTTCTAATATTTTGTTTAGTATTTTTGCATCTATACTAATCAATA
>NW_007732570.1:166727-169954 GCF_000696425.1 Galeopterus variegatus | reverse complement strand
AATACTTGGAAAGTTGGAATATGCTAAGAATTTGCCTTAAAACTTAATGCAAAAGCACAAAACGATGGTGGTACATGTGACAGGTGCTCAGAGGTCACTGACACCCATCTAACCCAAGTTCCCAGTGAGGGAAACAGGCTGAATGAAGGAGATAATGACACTAATCACTAACACTTGTCAATGCTTCCTAGATCCCAGGTACTTCACACGTTCACTCCTCTGAACCATGAGGCTGGCACATTATTTCCCTTTTAAGGATGGAGACTGAGGCACAGAGAGTTTAATGAAGAGGTCCAGGGTCATACAGAAGTCAGTGGCAGAGCCAGGACTTAACACCGGGTGAGCCGACTCCCCAGCTTGTGCTCTTGGCTCTATAGCATGTTGTTAACCGTGGACATCTGTACCCAGCACATTTCAGGAGAACTGTCTTGGGCTGAAGGAAGGCAAAGGTCTTCAGGGTGACTAACGACCAGCAGCAGGTATTTATAGCAGCACATACCTGGTTACAGCCATGTGAACTTCAACACATCTACCATGAATGTATGGGGGCCAGAGAGAATAAACAAAATCCCAAATTCTTTCAGAGATAAATAGATTAACCTAGAAAGAAATGGTAATTGTGTTGTCATGAGATGTCATTGATTGTGACATTCTGGGTGACAGTGGAGTTCCATGTGGAAGGAAGGAACTGAGGAGCGATTATGAGTGTCTCTTATTATCCAGACTTGTGCTGTCTGAACTAAAAGCCAAATAAATTCATATTTCTTGGTGTTGCCCAATATCAAACTGGCTTTCAGACTCTGCTTAAACTTCCAAGACCCCCATCCAAAGACCACCAGACACACACTTGTGTCAAAAGAGGAAGTTTATTTAACTTTCTGAAACAAGGAGAAATAAAACAAAAATGAACCAGGAAACTCTCTCAATAAGAAGGAGTCAGGAGGAGCTTCCCATAGGGTTGGGACTTATGCGAGATGATTCTAAGGAGAGATTAAAGGAACAGGAGCCAGATTCCTGATTGGATGCTGTTAAGAAGGGGGACAATTTAGTGATAAATGCCTTACCACCCTTAGTTTGGAGGCAGGAGAGTCCAGCAGGGCCGAGTTACCGTACATAAAGCAGCAGTCACTCCTGCCTGTGAGAGGGGCAAACCTGTGGGGCAGGAAAGCCTACAATATACAAAACTGCATTCTAGTTTCAGATGGGAATCAAAGCCCTTTGCACCTTATTGCTTTAGAGGGTTTGTTTTCAGGTCAGAAAATACATTGCTTAAGCCTAAGACTAGGTCTGGTAAAGAGCTTATGCCAGATGATTTAGAAGCGGAGGGAAGGGAGGAAGAATGTGTCAAGCCTGGAGAAAGAGAGAGGAAATCTTTCCATACAGGAAAGTGGAGAGAGGTGCCTGATTCCCTGAGCAGGCAGCAGCTGGAGCTCAGTCCTTGATCAGAGGCACAGCACCAGGGAAGGAGAGGACCCCAAACAGGAAGACGTCTATGCACCTAAACACATCCAGACCACAGACTGGAAGCATCCGTCCAACCAGCCGGTGCTCCCTACTGCCCAGATGCATTCAGGCATCTCACGCATATGGTGGGCTTTGAAGTAGTTATCAGAGGGCACTTGTATTAGCATTCTCCAGAGAAATAAAACCAATAGTACATATAGGATCTCTATAGATCCCTATCTCTATCTCTGTCTGTCTGTCTATCTATGGAGAAAGAGAGAGACAGACAGAGAGAGATTTGGAAATGGCTCCTGTTATGTGGTGATTATGTGCCTGGCAAGTCTGAAGTCTGCAGGGCAGGCCAGCAGATGGACATCCTGGCAGGAGTTGATGCTGCAGCTTGAGTCCAAAGGCCGTCTGCTGGCAGACCTCCTGCCTCCTTGGGAGACCTCAGTCTTTCCTCTTTAGTCCTTCAACTGATTGGATGAGGCCCACTGACATCATGAAGGGTCATCAGCTTTACTCAAATTTACTGATTTAAATGTTAATCTCATATAAAAAGATACCTTCATGGCAACATCTTGGCCAAACCCTGTGGTCTAGGGTAGCCAGTTGACACATGAAAATTAATTTTCTCAGGGTTACAGCCCCTGTGTGCATGAATGACTATGAAGATACAAGGGTACCTCTAAAAGTTTACGGAAAGATTTGTACTGTCTTTCAAATTTTGTTTTTCATGATATTTTTGACGTACCCTCACATCAATAAGACCAGTCTCTGTCTGAAGTCCTTTGACACTGGCTCCCCCCTAACACGGGACGATGTTTGTTCTGTTAGGTGCTTCATGGTCTCTTGGTTCACGCCTCTCAGTCTACATCGAATGCTGCTCTTCAGCCCATCAAGATAGCGCAGCTCAACATGATGCCGTTTCCCGTGCTCTGTGGAGTAACTGGCCTCTCTCTTTTTCACCCACATTACAACATCATTTTATTTTAGGATCTGTCTCCTTTTACCAGGCTGGGATTTTCTTGTGGGTATGGATTATATACATTTCATTTGTGTTTTCAAATGTCTAAAGCAATAATCACAAGTAGTAAACATTCAATAAATATTTATTAATGCAAAAATTATGGAATGGAGAAGGAAATGAACAGGACATATATTAACCCAGAGTAAGTTAGAAATGTGAGACCCTGTAATGGATAGGTTCTGGTAAAAATTGAATGACAGAGAAACATATCTCAAACCAAAGTAAAATGTGTAATTAGCAGATAAGAACAGAAACAGAGCCAATGCTAACTTGTCGTCTTAGGTTTATTTTCGTTAGTTTGAGTGGTTGAGGTCTCGGCTGGTTCTCCATGAAGTATGTTAATTTCAGGTTTGTCCCATGCGTGTGCTGAGATTTCTGTGGGAGTCTTTCATGGGCTGTTTTCTTTATTTGAAGCTCATATTTTTTAAATTATCTACTTTTATTTTCCTGGCTCTGCATTTCTTGCTAATCAGCCAGCCCTTCTCAACTTTTCTCTGAGTATTTGTAGTGTTTACATTTTAACATATTTAGATAGTCTTTGGGCTGGCCAGTTAGCTCAGTTGGTTAGTGCATGGTGCTGACAACACCAGGGTCAAGGGTTTGGATCCCCATACCAGCTGGCAGCCACCCAACATAAATAAATAAATAGTCTTTATCCACGTGTCTGGCACAGTGACTGTTAAACCCATTCATTTGGTGGAATTAATACTAACAATATCTTAGTGTCCTAGAAGTTTTAAAAATGAGGGCCGGC
>NW_007732570.1:159108-165752 GCF_000696425.1 Galeopterus variegatus | reverse complement strand
TTTAAAAATGAGAAAGTGTTTTGATCAGGATATGCCTATAACAAAAATAATAAATGTAGTGATTTGGGTGGGGGGCGTGTCACAAGTTTAGGAAGAACATATTTCTTTCTGGAAATCTCACCTCCAGCATCCTGAGAAGTACAGTGTGACACAGAAGCAAAGTGTACCTCCTGGTGTCATCTCTATTTCTTCCTTTTCACATGCTTTAGGGAGCCATGAACATGCTCCTGTGGTTGAAAAAGTAGGGGGAGGTTCCACTTTGGAACCCTGTATTATTTTTCTCTAGACATCTATGTCCTGAGCCCTGTTGTCCATTTTCAACAAGGGGAAATTGAAGTTGCATGTTTAGCCAAGTTGCCCAGTACACAGTCAATCATTGGAGCTGTTCTTTGCACCCAGGTCTGTCTGACTCACGAGTTGGTACTATTTCTATCATGCAATAAATCTTTCCTAACCAAAATCCAGTAACTAAGATCCTTTATGTCCACTAAATGAAATAGAATGTCAAACTTCTGCTTTTTTAAAAATTGTATTTTAAAATGGACTATTTCACAATTCATCAAATTATGAGTTTCTGATGTAATTGCCTGACAATTTTAACATATCCAGTAATCCTCTGACGTAGTAATACTGGGTTTGTTGGAAAAAAGAGAAAATCTACAATTGGTAGCTATGCTGTTGAAAAACTCGTGATGAGATTTGTGCTAATCCTAGCGTGCTGTGTTGCACTGTGTAAAACACATGCTAGGGATGGGTTTTCTTCTTTGTTAATAAACCAATCATGCTAAAATGAACATGCCTTTTCTCCACTGTAACATTGGGTCAATGGGCCGCTTGCGGAGGTTGTCACAAATTCATGCCCAGATGTCATGAGGCCAAGAGACCAAGCTGTATTTTACATCAGTGTGATTTGGCCAGTTGAGTTCAACGTGTGCTCCTGCTGAGAAACAGGATGCTATTTTTCACTTGCAGTAAATGTCAAAATGACCTGAACAAACTCTATGCTATTCTACTCTCCTGTCTGCAGCTTGTAAAGAGCTTGATAATCCTGCAAGGAGAGTTAAATAATCTGTCTTTAAAGTTACCTGTGAGATGGGCTATTGTGCATGCCTTCATTCCAAGGGTGGCGTTCGCACACTGCCTTTTAGTCAGTTTGATGTCATGGGTCTTTGCCTCTGTACAGTTTTCTCGTTAGGAGGGAGGCTCTGCCTCATTCCGTCCTCTGTCTCTTTGGCTTGGTCCCTGTCTCCTTCTGAGTTCTCTTTGCAGAATTCTCCTGCATTTGTGGTTGTGCAAATGCAATTTCAACCCCACTGGATAAGAAGATGCACTTGAAGTTTGGATTGAGCTCTCTGAGCAGATTGCACTTGAGCAGCCGCAGGGAATCTGTGACATGTCCTGTGGCTGCCATTGGTCACTGCCTGCCCAGTACTGGATAACACTGTGCTAGAGTCATGGTTTTCACCAGTGTTCAAGGGACCCTCCACATTACACACCGTCCCTTTGGGAGCCACTAGAGAGAGGCAGGGAGGAGCAGGAAGGAGAGGTGTGAAGCAGGGCGTCTGGTCTGTTTCACTGTGTTCCCACCTCTGCCTGTGTCTGAAACAAGGATTCTGTACCAAATACACATGCACAAATGCACGGAGACACATACACGATGAGAAAACGACAACCTCAGGATAACCTTTGAGTGCAGACAGGGTTGTATTAAGAATAAAACCTCAGATTTTGCTGGAGTTTAAGGAATCTTGGCCTTTTGCAAGATGCCTGTCTCATATGAGTTTGGAAACAGTTTGGACTAACCTGTCATGAAGCCATGCCACGCTGCCGTAACCCCTGTCTACACTGCAAGTGTCCTCTCTGCACAGGTCCTAGAGCCGTACACTGCTTTGTTATGATGTCAGCAGGGCAACCTCCCCTGCCACCTCTCTCCCTTCTGGGTTAGTCACTCTCAGAGGAGTCCCGGAGCTGGACCACTGTGCCCTCATGACTCCTGAAAGTGTGAGCGAAATTGGTGCAGCAGAAACACTTTCCTCTCAGTTTGAACAAGCAGAGAATTTATTACACGTACAACTCATTTAATCTTCATCATAAGCCTTTGTTTAGGGGTTAGAGCATCATTTTTAAGAAATATCTTCCTTTTATCCAGTTTAAAAGCAATCCAATAGTGTAAGTGGCCTCCCACATATTGCTCCACACATGTGCCCGTGTGCAGGTCCCGAGCTTGCACGGTGAGGATGGCCAGGCCTCCTGTGACGAGGACAGGGAAGTGTCCAGGTACACCTGTGCCTCATCTGCTTTCTGTAGTGACACCTTCTTCCTCTCAGCACCTGATTCTGGGCTGGTGTGTGGCGTCCGAGGCAGGTGTCTTCTCTTCCTCAGCGGTGCTCACAGTACGTGCCGTCTTTTGCTAACTCCATCTTCCTTCAGCCTTTGCCGGCTGAACACCATCCAGCTCACTGCCTGGGGTCTCCACTGACACCCTGGCCCAGCAGGAAATCCCTAAACTGTGTTGCTCATCACTTGCCTCCTGTGGGTTGGATCCACGAGCGCTGCCAGGCGAGGGGTGCTGCTGTTACCTGGGCGTCCCTGCCACCTGGTGCTCAGAGATTCATGAGAGCCGCCCGAGCCTCCTGCATCTGACCATGCACACTGCTCCTTACCTGGGCTGGGATGGCTCAAGACACCCCAGCAAGCTGGTCTCCTCTCAAAATACCTGGTAGAATTATGAACCACCCACCTCCCTGCCCCAGTTCTCAGTGTTCCCCTCGACGAACACTCTCACCTGCCTTCTCCAGGCCAGAAGAAACCAAACGTGCTTGGCCTTTGCTGCCATGTCCTCTCTCTTCCTTACTCTACTCCCCATTCCTTAGGACATTGGTAATAATATCTCCACACCAGGCATGGTGTTAAGTGCTTTCACTGGCTAACCCTAACCCACAACCAATCTTGAGATAATTACTGTTATCTTCATGATCTCTGTTATAAATTAGGACAAACTGAGATACAGAGAAGATAAGTGACCTGCTTAAGACTCCAGACCTAGTGAGTAACCCACGCTACTTGCCACTACACACACTGCCTCTCACTCAAATCCCAAAGAAACACTATGAGACAGGTACCATCATTAAGCACATTTTACAGATGGGGACACTAAGTCACAGAAAAATGAAGCAACTTGCCCAAAGTCACCTGCTAGAAAGCAGCAGAGATGGGACAGCATTGGATGGACCCAAGCAGGGAAGCTCCAGAACCTGTCCTCTACACAAGGGCCAGCAAATGGCAGCCTGCGGCATGGCAGCCCATCCCACCAAGTGCTTTGCTGATAAAGTTTTATTGGCGCACAGCTATACACATCCATTCCATGTACATTTCACTTGGGGCTGCCTTCAAGAGACAGAAGCAGAATTGAGTAGTTGCAACCAAGACCACAGAACCTGAATTACATAGCTCTGGTCCTTTTAAGAAAAAGTGTGCTGATCCCTGCTCTAAACCCCAGATTATACTGCATCCACCACATGCTGACACGCGGCCATGGGCAGAAGTGTCTTTCTCTACACTAAGGTGCTCTCTGCAAAGTATTCTGCCCTGCTAGACTAGATGTGCAGTGCCACCTTTGGCTTTGGGGTGACAACTGTAGTCTTGAGTGACTCTCTGGGGTGAAGGCAGAGGCAGCTGGGGTTAAGGGGTGTGTAGAGGTGCACATTTCAACATGTGTGGCAGTGTACTCTCCATCACAGCGGACACAGTCTTGTGCCTAGAGCACTTCCGCTTCCACACGAGGCAGAGGGAGTTCTGCGTGGGGCTGTGACATGAGGACAAACAGCACTCTCAGTGGGGGACCGTCCACTCCTGACTTCCTAGACCCACTGAAGGGGCACGGTGCTCACCCCTGGTTTACATGCTTTGGGAGAAGTTCTTTCCCAGGAGGTGCTGGTTCTCTTTCAGGCAGGATTTCAGCAGGCTCAGCCCGTCAGTTTTCCAGATGTGCTCAGAGGTGGAAGAATCCACACTGGGGCTCAAGTTAGGATCTCCAGCCACACCACCCACCCCGGCACCAGAGACTTTTCTCAGTTATTCTGGCTGAGTCGGAATGGAGCACACACTGATGAGAAGTACCAACCCTGGTTTTCTCCAAATAGAGGAGGATGGAGCACTAAGGAGATTTGCAATTACACAGTGAAAAGGAAATCGATGAACTGGGTTTCTCCCAGTCAGGCATGCAAAGAATGGAGCACACACTGATGAGAAGTACCAACCCTGGTTTTCTCCAAATAGAGGAGGATGGAGCACTAAGGAAATTTGCAATTACACAGTGAAAAGGAAATCGATGAACTGGGTTTCTCCCAGTCAGGCATGCAAGGTCCTCATACCTCTTAAAGACTCAGGCACAAAACCTATCGTTAACACTGACTCATGAATGATAAAACTATCGTTAGGAAAAGTTGGAAACAGGCACAGATGATTGTCCGAATGTCAGAAAAATGCCATTCTTAGTTTGTTTTTAAGGTAAAGCAATATAAATAAAAAGCATATGGTTTTCTGTATCTTCTAACAGGCTCCTCAGCTCACAGCAGGTCACTTCAAACTGCAAGTGGACACGGATGACATGTGCCATTGCTTAGTCCAGAGGCATGCAAGTGCTGTTCGCGTGAAGACTTGAAAGAGATGTCTTGTGTGTCATGCTTGATGCTCCTCGGAAAATTGTCAGAATTCTAAAAATATTTTCTTTTTAATTCCTAACAAATGTGTTATGTTCAACAAAGGCCAGTCACCAAAAGGTTGAGAATAATAAATGCTGGCAAGCATGCAGAGAAAAAGGAACCCTCCTACACTGTTGGTGAGACTACAAAGTGGTGCAGCCTCTATGGAAAATGGTACGGAAGTTCCTCAAACAGTTACAAATAGATCTACCATATGACCCAGCTATTGCACTGCAGGCTGTATACCCAGAGGAATGGAAATCATCATGCCGAGGGGACACCTGAACTTCAATGTTTGTTGCAGCTCTATTTACAATAGCCAAGAGTTGGAACCAGCCAAAATGTCCATCATCTGATGAGTGGATAAGAAAAATGTGGTTTATCTACACAATGGAATACTAGTCTGCTATTAAAAAAAAAAAATGAAATACTACCATTCGCGGCAACATGGATGGACTTAGATAAAATTATATAAAGTGAAATAAGCCATGCACAGAAAGAGAAAGACCACGTTCTCACTTATTTGTGGAAGCTAATAAAAATAAATAAGTAAATATACAAACAAATAAATGGCAGGGGGAAAACACAGCAATCACAACAATTTCTTGAACTTGTTAAGACAAGAGAACAGCTAGATGTTAATGGGGGCGAGGGGTGGGGAAAAAGGAGAAATTGGTAAGGGACACGAAAATCAACTACATTGTATATTGATAAATTTTTTAAAAAAATAAATAAACAAATAAATAAATAAATAAAACAAAGGCCAGTCATTCACAGTTTCTCACTAATGCAGGAGATAAGAAAACATCCATCGAATGCAATCAAATGCAAATTTGTGTGGTTGACACCACACAGGCACCAAGGTGCCCTCCAGGACAACTGCAGAAGACAGAACAGAGCTCACTTCGCCTGCTGCCTCTGTTTATTTATTTATTCATTTATTTATTTATTCAGCATGCTCCCATAGTCATGATGCTGAGTCCTTGGAAACTAAACGTTAATACTAAGAACACTTGCTTTGTAAAAATGCCCCCAAACCATCACTAACAAGCAACTATCCACATGAAGCGGGGCTGCCCTGGGTACAAATGGTGACATTGTTAGTTGAATCTGAAAGATAACCTGGGATTCTACATTAAGATTTGAACCTCCAAGAGGGTCCTAAACTAATGGTGCTCCCTGGCTCCTAACAGAAGCCAATGCAAATTTCTGAAAAACATTTAATTGGTTCATTCAGTATGTCTATGTAGTAAGCTGAAGCACGTATGAGCTCACAATTAAAAATTACCAAAAATACACAAAACATTCCACTATGAATGAGAGTCACCAAAACCCAAACCAAGAATGAACCCAAGGAGAAAGAGACTATCAAAGATAAACAGACATATTTAAAAATATAGAACTTTTAGAAACAAAGAATATAGTCATTAAATAAAAAATTGGTTGTTAGTTAAAATGAATGATGAGAGGTTAGTAAAGTAGAAGATTGCTCTGAAGAAATTACACAGAGGTAGCCAGAAATATAATGAGATGTTAAATATCAAAGAGAGGTTAAGAGGCATGAAAAATAGTGCAAAGGATTCTAACATGCGTTTAAGCCGAGTCCCAAATGAAAGAATAAAACTAACTGAGTGAAAGCAACACTTTGGAAGAATTAATACCAAGTATGAAAATAAGGAAATCCACACCTAGACATATTCTAATAAAACTTCAGAATGTCAAAAACATATAGTATTAAATGTAGCTAGAGAGAAAAATGTCTCTAATGAAATAATAATTACACTGCCAGGAGATTTGTGAACATAACCAGTAAAATATTTAGACTACCAGAATATTTATGAAAAGAAACAATAAAAATTAGAAGACAGAAGAATAAAATTTTTAAAGTGCTAAAAGAAAAGAATGATCAACTGAGAATGGTGTGCACAGCAAAATTAGCTT
>NW_007732570.1:154554-158419 GCF_000696425.1 Galeopterus variegatus | reverse complement strand
AAAAAAAAAATAAGGAAGTAAGAAAAAAGAATAATTATGTGGGTAAATGTAAGTAACTATAATGGTATAAGTGATAACAATAAAGTAATGTCTGCTGGGGTTGAAAACAATACAGAACTAAAATGCATGGAGACAATTGCACATAAATTGGGAGAACTGTGAGTGGAACTGTTACCATGTAAGGGCTTGATGCACGCAGAGGCCACCACTGTGCTCCTGCTTTTTGAGAAAAGAAAAAGCTTTATTGTGAGGTTGACCAGCAAGAAGACAGAAAGCAGGACTCCAACCTGTCTCCCCAATCCAAGGGCTGGACAGATTTTAAAGGGTCAGTAGGAGGGTGAAGAACTGGGCAAAAGTTAACTGGCTGGCTCTGAATCAGACCACACGCCTAGGCAAAGGCTGATTTGTAATCTCTGTATCAGTCCATGTATTGTAACAGCTGCTGGATGCCGGTTGTTCCTCATTGAAGGGCATCTTGCTTCACAAAGGTGCCTGCAGTTCAGCGCTGGCTTTTACGTACCACGGATAGGAGATTTTCTGGTTCCCGTGGCACTCAAGGTCATTTGGAGGGAAGACCCTTTCCTCTGTGCATGCTCAGTTTATATCTTGCGAGACAGCTTGTAAAACAATCTCAGAAAGGGAGATAAAACCAGTTTCAGCTAGTTTTAGGCAGTTTCATTCCCTCTTTTCTTTGAACATCTTCCAATCGTGACGGAATGGGGTGACGGCTGCCCTAGCTGCTTCCTGATGAACTGCGGCACAGGTCAGGGTGTGAGGAATAAAGCTGTTTTGCACTTAATTGTGGAAATGCGTGCATTCCAGGCTGGATGTGAATGTTTCCATTGAATCATTGAAAGGTGGCCTTTACCTGTCTGAATCCCTGAGAGGCCTGGTTGGCTTCAAAGTGTAATACCTTTTCCCAGCTTGTAGACTAACCTTAAACAGGAACACCACTGGAAACTTCTTTAGTGGAAACCAGTTTGTCTTCATCTATTTTAAGATGGGTGCTGAATTCCATTATTGACTGCTTTGATCTCTGATTATAGGAGATATTATAAGAACCTTCAGGGAAAGCTATTTGGCTGGCAGGAGTGAGCCAGACCAAATGGCACTGATCCAACCTTGTGAACAGGTAGAACAGAGTAAGTGAATTCTCTGCAGACTCAGTACAGGCCCTCAGGAGCTGGAAAGGAGGGCAACCTAATGGGGTTGGAGCAAGGGTCAGTTTAATCAGCTGGCTCACAAGCCACCGTAGCTCCTGAACAAGGTCCAGTGGGAAATTTACTCTCAGATGCCCTCTCTGTTGTGTGCTGTAAAGGTACATCATCACATCTACTGGCAAGGGAACCTACTAAATTTAATGCAGTGACGTTACTCACAGAGACAGCTTTCATGTCTCAAATGAGTGTTACCTGGAACACAATATGCCTTGTGCAGACATTACCCAGATAGGTTTTCTATATCTGGTACCAATTAGGCTACCAATTAAAAAGGTTAGAGCATTACTTCCAGTGAAACTGCAGAAGAAATAAGTGGTGATGTTTAACATATAAAAGGTAACTTTCCACTCTTTCTTTGGGGTTTCAGGGTGTCCCCCATTGGGAACAGGAAGTGGTGCTGGTATTAATGAAACAGTTTTCTGATTCTCTGGCTTTAGCCCACAGACCCAGCCATCACCCTGATTTCTTATTAGAGCATAGCTTTGCTAAACCCATCCACAGATTGTCTCATGAGTTTTTTATGAAGAAAGGGAAATGGTTAACACATCAGGAAACAGAAAAAAAAAAAAAAAAAAGAGGAGAAACGATAAGGCTTTCATGACAGCAGAGAAACCTTGTTCCATAATCTTCAGAGAGCAAGCTGACCTATAGTACATGACCTATAGTGCCTCTGCTTCTGGGGAGGACGACCCCTGCTTATCTTGACCTTTGAGTCTACAGGGTCCCTCTTAAGTTGTGAGATATGGACCCAGGGTTTGAGGCCTGGAAGCTCCACTGCAGTGTGGGTGGTGAGAAAAATGTGGTAGGGTCCTTTCCAACAGGATTTGAGAGCAGCCTTTTTCTGATGCTGTTTCCAAAAGACCCCATCTCTAGGTTCCAGATCGTGAGTGGTTTGACTGTCTCCAGTTGATGGGTCAGAGAAAGCCTCTTTTACCCGGTGGAAATAAACTCTGGCATAATGCATTAAAGCCTTACAATTTCCCAAGTAAAATGGGTTCCTCCCTTGCTAGAAATTTCTCCAGAGATGCCTCAAAAAGGAAACCCATTTTCAATAATTCCCTAGCTATTGTTACAGCATTAACTTTTCTACTTGGGAAAGCTTCTATCAAGCCAAAAAAAAAAAAAACCCTGCAAATATTACAAATACATAATAAAGCCTGTCTGCAAATATTTAAATGGTCCAGCAGATGGGTGGACATGTGTCACCTGAAGATTTTGCTGTCTTCCCAGAACTATGGGTTTGGCACAGTAGGTGTTGGTTACAAACCATTTTACCACTTTAGAACAGTCACCCCACCGGTACTCTTTTATAATTGGATCACCTTGCCTTTCCTAAGATGAGCTGTGGAGTGCAAGGTTATTCACAACAGAGGCTTCAAGACAAGGAGGACCAGGCGTCTGTCCAGGCCCTCCCTGAGTGCATGCTTACGCTAGATTTGCATCCTCTGAAACGCCTATCTCGTTTCTCTAAATCAAGTGCATCGCACTGTTTATTCAATCAACCGTTATGGAGAAGATGGCTTGCACCAGTCTTATGGAATTTATTCAAACTGCATTTCTTAACAAGTTCGGTAAGTTTGACTTAGCACGAAAACCTTTCGAAGCATTTCTTTGGTATTTTGTTAATTCTCGTTAGCAGTTTTACAGAACCATCAGTTTTCCGTTAGAGCTCTTGTAATTTCACCTAGTCCTATGGTCTGATCCGAGCTTCAGTAATTTTATCATCGGCCTACTTTTAACATTAATGCTCAGTTTCTTAGAAAAAATTACAATTTGTTTTTCTAATCTTAGCCAACTTTCTTTAACAAAATCTTCTACAAATTTCTTAGTCATTTATTTTTATCCTGTTCTTTTCTTTCCATCCTGAAACAGTCCAGTCCCTCTGCTTTAGGGCAACATTTACTCTCCCTTTTCCCCAAAAAAAGCACAACGATCACCCTCACACCTTCAGCCTCTCCTTACAAAAGCACCTCTGCCTTCCTTGTAAACGTGCATGTGATTTTAGTTACACACGTTCATTAGAATTCTTAACCCGTGGTGGCCGTAGCTTCCAGGGAGCAGCAGGAAGCAGGCAGTGGCGACCCGCTCGTCACACCGACCATCGGCAGATCTATCAATCATAATCCCCAGGAGCCTTTGCTTATGGTATGACTGTCTGTCAGAGCATGTGTATTAATGGTGCCAAATATTTTTTAGACTCCTGTAATAAAATCTACAGAGGAGGTGAGATTTCATCTCTATGCCCAGGTTTTTCCTTACTAAGGCCTGGGGATTGAACTGTTGTTTGTACAGATTTTCCTCAGTCTCAGCGTTTTATTCCTGATAAGAATGCTAAGACCTGTAGCACAGGAAGGACATTTTCCACGTGGGATTTCATCTTAATTACATCTATTTAACCCACATATTTATTCATTACTATAATGTCCATTAGATTCTGTTTTATAACTTCTATGTCTTTGCTGAGATTTTCTAGGTTTTCATTTATTTTAAGAAAATTTGTAATTGGTTGTTGAAACTTTATTTTATTTTATTTTGTTATAAAATTCCTTATAATTCATCAGGTAATTCCAAAACCTGATACTTTTTGATTTTTTTTTTTTTTTTTTGTCTTTTGTCTTTTTCCGTGTCCGGCAACGGATCGCAAC
>NW_007732570.1:149055-153812 GCF_000696425.1 Galeopterus variegatus | reverse complement strand
CGGCGGGAGCGCCACCACGCTCCCAAGCGGTGCACTCTCCAGTGCGCCACCGGGCCAGCCCTACTTTTTGATTTGACATCAGTTGATTGTCATTTCTCATTCAAGGGGTGATTTTCTTGGTTCCTGGAATAACAAAGATTCTTCTCTGGCCAGCTGCTTGTCATTCAGGATCGCCGTAATGGTGTCCCTAGGGCCCCCTGGTGACTCTGGGTGAGGCAAGAGCGTCTCGGGCCTCTGAGACCAGAGTGCATTCCTGGGCCAGGTCATTTGGTGTAGTGAAGTCCCTCTTGCCAGTGTCACAGGACTCCATACACTTATTAGTAGCAGAGGGAAGTCCCGGGCAGTGGGAAGTGGGTCACTGCTCTGGCTTCTGTCTGTTCTCAGGACTCCCAACCAGTTGTCTTCACACACTCACCTGGTGTTGTCCCAGGATGCCCGTCAGCACCAGGGAAGGGCCAGCCTGCCTGGGCTCGGTTCTGCTCTTAGCTTGGTGGTCTGGAAGTGATGTCTTGGGTCACCTTCTTCTATTGGGTGGGGAGATTTCAGACACCTGCTGCTGTGCCATTTCTACAGTCTGGAGGTCCCAAACCATTTCACCCTCCTGTAACCATCACTCAGAGATCTCTTTGGTGCTTCTTGCATTATTTTCATGGTGTCTGGTCATATTTACTGGCAAGAGCAGGAAGAAACAGTTCTATACCATCTTATACAGACCAGAAATGCTGCTTAAGCTGTAGTTTAAGCTACCGTCTTCCAATATATAAAGGCAGTAGTCAGTAAAGAAAAAAAGTACATAAATCCTAATTCAGGAGAGTGAAGGGAGGAAAGAATTAAGAGTAAGAAAAACATCAAAGACTTCCGTGATGCTGACTGCGTTCTAGGTATACACACTTACACACGAATGCACACCCACTCCTTAAGGCTACGTATTTAGTTTCCACCTTACTGATTATTCCCAAATTCATATATTAAGACCCAACACATCCCTGAACCTGAGGCTTGTATCAAATCGCCTCACTCAAGTCTCTACTTAGCTATCTAAGCAGAGCACACGTAACATGTCTGAACCACTCCTAGTGTTCCCCCAAACCAGCTCCTCCTGCAGATTCTCACATTTGTAAACAACTTCCCCCATCTGGTTGCTCAGGTCACCCTGGAGTCATTGTTCGGCTCCTTGCTTTGTCTTGTCACTTGGGTCCAGCCCATGAGCAGGTCCCGGCAGTGTTCCCTTTAGGACCTATCAAGCATCTGACCTCCTTTGTGTCTCGCTGCTGACAGCCTGCTCACCTCTCACCCGGGTCCTGCAGCAGCCTGCCCCCACTGCCCTCGCTCCACCCTCTGCCCCCTCTGCCACTATCAGCACCCAGCCAGAACGATCGTGAACTCTGCACCCGACTCGGTCTCCTGCGGCTTCCCATTGCAGATCTCCTAGGGAAACCCACTGTGGGACCCAGAAGACCCTGTGTGCTCTGCCCACCCACCCCCGCACTTCGCTCATTTCTGATGCTGTGTGTTTTCTCTCGGCCCCTCTTGAGAAACTCTCCACCCCGTTACATACCCCGGAGGCCGAACTGTACGAACTTTATCTCCAGCTTCTGTTGGGTTTAAAGTCAAAAACACCAGGAGGACATGAGGATGCGGGAGCAGAGTGAAGGTGGGGTGTCTTCCTCTGCCTCCCCTCCTGCTGGGTCGAGTGTTGGCAGGGGACCGCAGGTGCCGTCCAGCAGACTTACTGAGGACTGCGGCTGAGCTCAGTAGCTACACTTTGGCCTGCCCTTTGGTGCCAGTGGCTGGAGAGGCTTACCTGCCGCCTGGCCTCACCTGCACACTCCTTGTTTGAGTGCACCGCCCGTCCTTTGCTGGGCACTTCCTTTCCTGCTGTGCACCACCCCTCTTGTTTTTTGCCATAGTCATACGGTCCTCCTTCCTATCACCAAGCGTGCTCTTGTTCCAAAGCCTCAATTTTTTTGTCCTTTCTGCCTGTAACACTCTTCCTGATGTCTGTGTGGTCACTCCAGAGGCTTTCTGAATGACATGAACAAGGAACACCTTCACTCCCAAGGCTTCATCACTTTATTTAAAGTTGCAACATCCACTTCTCACTCCAACACTCTGATGTCCTTTATCCCGATTTATTTTACAAGAAAAATGTAATTTAACAAAAGTTACTGATTGAAGAAGAAAGCAGATCATGCCTGTAAAGAAACTGAATTGGTGAAGATCCCCAAATAGAAAGCCCCATACCCAGGTGGTTTTAAATGGATTGTTTCTATAAGTATTCATGGCATTCCTATGAGGAACTACTACTGTTAATTATTACTATTATTAATTCATGTTAGAAAAGAGTAAACCGGCTTTGAGAGGAAAATGAATTGTCCAAGCGATCCACTGTTTGGGATTGCCAACAGCCAGTAGTGTCGGGGCAGGGGGTAGAAGAAACTCACTTCACACCTGTAAAAGTGTGAAGAAACGTAGAACTCAGGTGTGTCATCACCTCAGAGCAACTGTGGGTATTGCATGGAAGAGCAGAGGTGGAGATAAAGGTCCTTAAATATTCCTTGGCACTTAGTGCGTGGATTATTTTCGTGGTGTTATTTTCCTAAATCACAACAACTGACAACTGTGAGCGTTATGTTACTGCCCTAATTCCTGCAGCCTCAGCTCCAAAATATTTTCAGTATTTTTCTTTTGTTTGGTGAGCCAATTATGAGGGAAAAAAAGAGCTACAACAATTAATTCTCTCTGCTTATCTAAACTCTTGTCAAAATGCCTGAGCAGAGATTTGCGAGGAATTGGAGTTAGNAAAAAAAAAAAAAAAAAAAAAAGAGGAGAAACGATAAGGCTTTCATGACAGCAGAGAAACCTTGTTCCATAATCTTCAGAGAGCAAGCTGACCTATAGTACATGACCTATAGTGCCTCTGCTTCTGGGGAGGACGACCCCTGCTTATCTTGACCTTTGAGTCTACAGGGTCCCTCTTAAGTTGTGAGATATGGACCCAGGGTTTGAGGCCTGGAAGCTCCACTGCAGTGTGGGTGGTGAGAAAAATGTGGTAGGGTCCTTTCCAACAGGATTTGAGAGCAGCCTTTTTCTGATGCTGTTTCCAAAAGACCCCATCTCTAGGTTCCAGATCGTGAGTGGTTTGACTGTCTCCAGTTGATGGGTCAGAGAAAGCCTCTTTTACCCGGTGGAAATAAACTCTGGCATAATGCATTAAAGCCTTACAATTTCCCAAGTAAAATGGGTTCCTCCCTTGCTAGAAATTTCTCCAGAGATGCCTCAAAAAGGAAACCCATTTTCAATAATTCCCTAGCTATTGTTACAGCATTAACTTTTCTACTTGGGAAAGCTTCTATCAAGCCAAAAAAAAAAAAAACCCTGCAAATATTACAAATACATAATAAAGCCTGTCTGCAAATATTTAAATGGTCCAGCAGATGGGTGGACATGTGTCACCTGAAGATTTTGCTGTCTTCCCAGAACTATGGGTTTGGCACACGAGGTGTTGGTTACAAACCATTTTACCACTTTTAGAACAGTCACCCCACCGGTACTCTTTTATAATTGGATCACCTTGCCTTTCCTAAGATGAGCTGTGGAGTGCAAGGTTATTCACAACAGAGGCTTCAAGACAAGGAGGACCAGGCGTCTGTCCAGGCCCTCCCTGAGTCCATGCTTACGCTAGATTTGCGTCCTCTGAAACGCCTATCTCGTTTCTCTAAATCAAGTGCATCACACTGTTTATTCAATCAACCGTTATGGAGAAGATGGCTTGCACCAGTCTTATGGAATTTATTCAAACTGCATTGCTTAACAAGTTCGGTAAGTTTGACTTAGCATGAAAACCTTTCGAAGCATTTCTTTGGTATTCTGTTAATTCTTGTTAGCAGTTTTACAGAACCATCAGTTTTCCGTTAGAGCTCTTGTAATTTCACCTAGTCCTATGGTCTGATCCGAGCTTCAGTAATTTTATCATCGGCCTACTTTTAACATTAATGCTCAGTTTCTTAGAAAAAATTACAATTTGTTTTTCTAATCTTAGCCAACTTTCTTTAACAAAATCTTCTACAAATTTCTTAGTCATTTATTTTTATCCTGTTCTTTTCTTTCCATCCTGAAACAGTCCAGTCCCTCTGCTTTAGGGCAACATTTACTCTCCCTTTTCCCCCAAAAAAGCACAACGATCACCCTCACACCTTCAGCCTCTCCTTACAAAAGCACCTCTGCCTTCCTTGTAAACGTGCATGTGATTTTAGTTACACACGTTCATTAGAATTCTTAACCCGTGGTGGCCGTAGCTTATCTACAGAGGAGGTGAGATTTCATCTCTATGCCCAGGTTTTTCCTTACTAAGGCCTGGGGATTGAACTGTTGTTTGTACAGATTTTCCTCAGTCTCAGCGTTTTATTCCTGATAAGAATGCTAAGACCTGTAGCACAGGAAGGACATTTTCCACGTGGGATTTCATCTTAATTACATCTATTTAACCCACATATTTATTCATTACTATAATGTCCATTAGATTCTGTTTTATAACTTCTATGTCTTTGCTGAGATTTTCTAGGTTTTCATTTATTTTAAGAAAATTTGTAATTGGTTGTTGAAACTTTATTTTATTTTATTTTGTTATAAAATTCCTTATAATTCATCAGGTAATTCCAAAACCTGATACTTTTTGATTTTTTTTTTTTTTTTTTGTCTTTTGTCTTTTTCCGTGTCCGGCAACGGATCGCAACCCTCAGTGTTGCCCCCGTACC
>NW_007732570.1:143281-148178 GCF_000696425.1 Galeopterus variegatus | reverse complement strand
AGGATGGTGGTATCCTGGGTCTTAACCCTCGACTGCTGCTATCTGCCAGCTGAGGTGCTGCGGGATCCTAGCCTTCCTAACCCCTGAAATGGCAGAAATAATTCTTACCTTTTCCATCCTGCGGTAGTGGTATGGCAGTAGTGAGATCTAATGAAAATGCTTCAGCTTTTAAAAACAGAGAAGGAACCAGCCTTCTGGAGTGGAGGTATTACACCTGTGCACAGGGGCAGCTGCAGCCAGCAGGGCTGCCCCGTGACCCAGGGCTGCCACTCCCAGGGATGGAACAGGGCGTGGACCAGCCCAGCTCCCACGCTGGCTGGTCACTGCACACCTCCTCCTCTGCAGTGTCACATGCTCGTAGCAGGACTCGTTGCTCTATCACCCAGGCTTATCCCTTCCATTGTCATTCTCTGCTTTATCAAACTGTTGATGTGCTGGTTTTAACTCCTCGGCTAGACCGTGCACTTGGCATTTCTTGAAGAGCTCCACGCAATGCCTGGAACACGTGAGCATGTGTGAGTAAAGGAGAATTTTGGTTGCTTTCTACTTAGAAAAATTTAGACAATGGAAAATCAAACTACTTTTCATCCAGGAAATTCTTAATTCCTTCTCTTAGTTTATAATTTTCTTCTTTCTGTTTCTGGGTTTAATTCGTTGTGCTTTTCCTAGTTTCTTGAGGGTAGAAACTTAGATCTTTTATTATAAACTTTTCTTTTTAACAAATACATGCACTTAAAGCTATAAAATTTTCTCTGAACACTGCTTTAGCTCATTCTACATGTTTTGATAAGCCATATTTTAAATATTTTTTTAATTTAAAATATTTTAAATTTCTATTGTACTCTTTTTTTAGGCATAAATAATATAGAAGTGTGTTGTGCAAGTAAGTATTTGAGTTATCTTTCTGTTGTTGCATTGTAGTGTGAGTGCATTGTGCAGGGAAACATAGTTCGTGTAATTTTATTTACTTATTTATTTATTTTTAATTTGTTGAGACGTGTTTTATGGCCCAGTCAGTTTTGGTAAATGTTTCTTGATCACTTGAAAAAAGAACTTACACTGCAGTTGCTGGGGACCAACTACCACTTGTGTCTTTGAATCTACCTTTCCCACATATTTTTAGGTAGTTTATTCTGTTGGCTTCTGACACAGATGTGTTGAAATCTTCAACTGTGCTTGTGGATATTTCTCTCTTTCTCCTTAGTTACGTCAACTTTTTTCTGATGTTTAATGATGTTATTAGGCACACATGCAATTATGTGTTTTGAATCTTTCTGTTTTTCTTGATGAAATGTCCCCCTTTACCCTTAGTACTATTTTTTGCCTTTGCTAGAGTCAACTCATTCTAACACAGCTACTCTGGCTGCCTCTTCTATTTTGCATTCATTTATTTCCAACCTGCCTGTATCCTTTTATTTAAAATGTGCTTCTCACACACTACACACTGTTGGATCCTTATTTTTAATACAATATTTGTCTTTAATTGGATTGTTCAGTTTTTAGATTTAATATTATTTCTAATATAATGGTGTTCAAGCTACACAACAGAATCTTACTGTTCGATTCTATCTGTTCTGTTTTTTATTTTTGTTCCTTCTTTCTTGATTTCTTTCAGAAAATAAGTAATAAATCAATAAATAATGATAATAATAATATTAAATCAATTATTTTCAATAGTCATCAATTGTTCTCCTGTATTATATTTTAGTTATATTCTTTTATTATTTTCAGCAGTTACCCTAGAGAATACAATATACATCTTTGAGTAATTAATATTTAATTCAGTACTTTTAGTATTTCCCTGAAAAAGCCAGAAGCTTTCAACAGTTAATTCCATTTATTATACTAATATTATAATATAAAATTTTACTTGTACATACCTTATAAAATTCACACTACAATACTATAGTTTTTTTTTAACTATTAATATTCATTTATATTACCTTTTCTGACATTCTTCTGCTTAGCTCTAGAAAAATTTTGGGATTTTTTTTATCTTAAATACCTTCTTTTACTATTTATTTCTAGTGTACTTCAGTGGCAGGACATTTATCAGCTTATATTTGACTTCAAATGTCTTTATTTCATCTTATGTTTTTACAGCCTTCATTAAGTATAATTGTTGTAAAATAAATTGCACGCGTTTAAAGTGTTATTTTGACAGGTATTGATACATGCACATGCCCATGAAAACATACATTTCCATGAACCTGAGAGCTTTCCTCATATTCTCTGGGGTCCATTCCTCCATCCTCGTCTCTTGGCAACAAAGAACCTGATGTCTGTCATCGTAGAAGAGTTTTAATCGTCTAAAATTTCACGTAAATGGAGTCTTGTAGTCCATATGTGTTCTTAGTTCTTTTTTTTCTGGCTTCTTTAATTTCACAGGACAATTTTGGATTCATCCATCTGTTGCATGAGCCGGTAGCCTGTTCCTTTTCATGGCAGAGTAGTGTCCCACCACGGGAGGATAGCACAGTTTGTTTACCCATTTACCTGTGGATGGACATTTGGGTTACTTCCAGTTTGGAGTTTTTTAGAAATAAAAGGTGATATGAGCATTTGTATCCAAAAATTTGTGTTTAAGTGTATTAATTCTAACTGGGTCATATGGTAGTTGTGTGTTTAACATATTATGAATTTTCCAAACTGCTTTTCAGAATGGTTTTACATTCTCACCAGCAATGGGTAAGAGTTCAAGTCCTTGTCCACCCTCGCCAACACTTGGTCTGGTCGTACCTTTAAAGATTAGGCATTCAAGTAGGTGCGCAGTTGTGTGAGTTACCTGTGCAATCTGATTTCTGTAAGGACGAGTGCTGGGAAGAGTCATTTCCTCTGCTCATCTGACACTCATGCATCTTTCCTTGTCATTGGAATGTCTGTTAAAATCTTTGTTCATACTGGTGTTGTGTTGAATTGATTTGCATCATAAGTTACTTATATATTCAGAAAAAAAAACTTTTGTCAGATATTTTTGTAAATATTTTCTTTCAATCTGTGAAACAATTTCTGTATACAGTAATGAACATTTAGAATTAGAATTTTAAAAAAATATTTACAATACCATTGAAACAAATGGAGCACTTTGGTATAAATATAACAAAATATGTGCAGGATCTGTATGCTGAAAACCACAAAACATTGATGAAAGAACGAAAAAAAGATCTAAATGAATGGAGAAAATCATGGTTTTATAGATCAAAAGACTTAGTATTTTAAAGATGTCAGTTCTCCCATTTTTTCCAATTTGATCAACGCTCACTCAGTCAAATTCCAGCAAGTCTATTTTGTAGATATCAGCAAACTAAATCTAAACTTTACTTAGAGAGGCAAAGGAACTACAATAACACCAATAATTCTTGGATTAAAAAAAAAAAAAACAATAACCAAAACAATTCTGGAAAACAAACCAAACAACAAAGTTGTAAGACTCACATGGCCCAATTTTGTGACTTTGTGTAAAACTATATAATAGATACAGTGTGGCACTGGCATCATGGTAGACAAATAATCCAATTGAGCAAAAGAGAGAATCCAGAAATATACTCACACATATACTGACAAGTGATTTTTGGCAAAGGTGAAAACTCATTTCAGTGAAGAGTCTTTTCAATTGGTGGTGTTGGAACAATTGGATATTCTTATACCAAAAAAAGAACACAAATCCATACCTTGCACAGTATACAAACATTAATTCATAATAGATGATTATAGACCTAAATGTAAAATGCAAAAGTATAAAACTTCTAGAAGGAAAGAAAAAAACCAAAACAAAACCTGCATGATGTTAGTTTTGATGATGAGTTTATAAACACAATACTAAAAGCATGATCCATAAAAGAAAAATGTGCTAAATTTGATTTTAGCAAACTTAAAAACTTTTGCTTTGCGAGTTTTGAGTAAACAAGCCATAGACTCAAATTACATAACTCATAAAGTATTTATATCCAGAATCCTCTCTCTCTCTCAAGTTTGGCTAAAATTGAAATTTAAAAAAGAAAAACATTGACAACACCGAATGCTGATGTGGACGTGGAGCCACGAGACCTCTCATCCGCTGCTGCTGGGAATGCAAAAGTGGTGCCTCCATCTGGGATGGAGCTTTGCTGTTTCCCGTAAAGGTAAACACACACCAAATGGCCCAGGAAACGTTCTCCCACATGCCTACCTGAGTGGATGAAAACCGCATTCACACAAAAATATTTGCAGATATCTATAACAGCTTTATTTACAACACCTCAAACTGGAAACAACCAAGGGTCCTTAAACACATGGTGGGATAAACAAACTGGAAAATTAACACAACGTCTCATTACTCAGCTGAAAAAACGTGAGTGGTTGGTTCCCACAACAAAATGGGCAAATCTTACCTGCGTTTTGGTAAGTGAAAGAATTCAGACCCCAAAGGCTAAATGTTATATTTTTCCACTTTATGACATCCCGGAGAAGGCAAAAACATAAGAACAGAGGGGTTCGGGAAGGGGTAGAAATGGGCCACACAGGAGGATGCTAGTGCGATGGAATTGTTCTGTGTGGCGTTGGGCGGTGGGTTTATGACTACGCATCTGTAAGATGCCAAAAGCCATAGAAAAGCCAAAGAGTAAAGTATACTGTACGTAAAGTATAAGAACGTCAACCAGGAATGTCTTAAGACGGAATGCCGACTGAAACTAATGGCTCTAACTGCACCACAAATGATGACACGACTCAGAAATGTGGCTTCAGAATCAGAAAAGACACAGCGGGAGGAGTCTGTGGCGAGTGCAAGAGGGCAGTCGGGGGCTGCCGGACCAGCCGTGAGGCGTTGCCAGCGGGCCTCCAATGGAGCTTCTGCAGAGATAACACCCACGTCATCTGACGGCCGAGACGGGTGGGCCACTCTGCTCAATCGGTACTG
>NW_007732570.1:133017-143271 GCF_000696425.1 Galeopterus variegatus | reverse complement strand
CAGACCCCAAAGGCTAAATGTTATATTTTTCCACTTTATGACATCCCGGAGAAGGCAAAAACATAAGAACAGAGGGGTTCGGGAAGGGGTAGAAATGGGCCACACAGGAGGATGCTAGTGCGATGGAATTGTTCTGTGTGGCGTTGGGCGGTGGGTTTATGACTACGCATCTGTAAGATGCCAAAAGCCATAGAAAAGCCAAAGAGTAAAGTATACTGTACGTAAAGTATAAGAACGTCAACCAGGAATGTCTTAAGACGGAATGCCGACTGAAACTAATGGCTCTAACTGCACCACAAATGATGACACGACTCAGAAATGTGGCTTCAGAATCAGAAAAGACACAGCGGGAGGAGTCTGTGGCGAGTGCAAGAGGGCAGTCGGGGGCTGCCGGACCAGCCGTGAGGCGTTGCCAGCGGGCCTCCAATGGAGCTTCTGCAGAGTCCGGACCAGCCGTGCGGCGTTGCCAGCGGGCCTCCAATGGAGCTTCTGCAAAGATAACACCCACGTCATCTGACGGCCGAGACGGGTGGGCCACTCTGCTCAATCGGTACTGTGCCGGACCAGCCGTGAGGCGTTGCCAGCGGGCCTCCAATGGAGCTTCTGCAGAGATAACACCCACGTCATCTGACGGCCGAGACGGGTGGGCCACTCTGCTCAATCGGTACTGTGGGAGCTTGACAACAATTGCCAAGTGTGACACTGGAGCGTTTCTACTGGGCAACAATATGACACGGATAAAGCGGAAAAAATGGAAAATTCACGAGAGCCTAAGCCTCAGAGTTCCTTCTCGGATTTCATATAACCACACTGTGTAATGAGTTTGACTATGTCCTTGTCATTGTTTGATTTTTCTCTCAACTTATTGGGACTTTCCTGGATCAGAGATCTATAGCCTATACCGTAGAAAAGAAAATACATAAATAAACATAATTATGCTGGTTCCTAATGTAGGGAATAAACCAATCACTACAGTTTTGCTAGGGTCGCCATTAAAGAGCTCTGGGAAGCTCCTGCCACCCACTCAGACACTAGATTACTGTACTGGACAGAGATATCCGATGGCACTGTAAAGACCAAACCGTCCAAAATATGCAGACTCTTAGGCTTCCCTGATGAAGGCTGCGCACACTCCTCACCAGGAGTTCACACTCACCCCATATGACGTTGTCCCAGATTTCACTGTTACGTAAGGCATTTAACCCCAGTCACCTTGACCTTACCGCAGGAAGACAGAGAAAGTCGCTTCAAAAGGTCCATGCACTGTAATCAGTCTTGTGGCCAATAGATGCAGCTACCTTTTCTCCATAATCTCCAAAGCAGCTTCTACTGGACCTAAAACCCGGACATGTTGTATTTTGGGGAAAAACATGAAAAGAAAAGACAATGCCTTGAAATCATGGAGGAAGGGATCCTATCAGCTGCTTTCGACCACCAGCCCTGCAATTCAACGCCCAAGTATAGACCCCTGGAGTTGTGTCCTCCAGGTGCAACACCCAGACCTCCATCCCACCAGAAAACATTATGGTAGAAATTGTCAGAAATGTATCAGGGTGGATGAAGTTTTGGAGAAGTTAACTTCCCCAGATGAAGATGATGTACTTCAGGTGAAGAAGTAAATTGGGAGAAGTAGATAATTTCCACTCAAGACCCAATGAACATTTGCAGATGACTGGCTCTAAAAATGGGCATGTTTTAATGTGAATGCTTTTGTTCTCTTTTTCCTGGATGTTGTCTTTCTTTATGATTGTCTGTATTATCCACAGACACTTGCTACCTCTCAGCCACGAAGCCTGCCATGTCCCTGTCCTTATTATGCCTTTTTCACCCTTAGTCGCTTCTTGTTGGGAATGTAATTACTGGTCTTCATATTCTCAAAATTTGGCTGACTCAGATAATCAAAACAAATCTCTGGCTTGTTCTCACTTTCTTTGCATGCTAGCCAGACTCTTTCGATACCAGCGTCTTGTGACAAGTCAGTTGGTTTCCCAGGAAATTGTACTCGAACGTGAATGACATTTTAGATGCAGTTTTAATGTTTGTTTCAAGACATTCCTATGAACCAATTTATCAAGAGAAACAGTTTGTTCATCTGGGCAAACTCCTCTCTATCAGGACAACATAGCCCTAATCTGGTCAAAAAGTTTGCTTTCCAAACAGCAATGTTCTTATGAAGACTCACTTCAAAACTCTTGCCTCTTTTTTCCAATTCTAAACTTCCATGTCACAACTTTCTCCAATACCAAAAGATTTTCATCTTGAATGAATCACTTAAACCCACAATTTCTTTCCACTTCTAATACAGTTAACTAAAACTCTGCAAAGGGGCATTCCTCCTTAATGCAGTAAGTATAATAAACGTAGCTTTGTTTGATCAGTGAACTTGTGGTCTGGTGTGGAGCTGATAATCAACACTTACTCCAGACTAAGCCCTTAAGTCAGGTGGTTTTTATGGCATGAACTGGGTCTCCCTTTATTTCCCTTTCTTCTGTTTTTCGTGTGGCTCTTCCAGGATCCCATCTCTGCAGAGGAGGAGTGAGGTGGTGTCCTCCGTGCCCCAAGAATCCCTGGACAGACCTTCAGACTTTAAAATCTGCAGAGTCTTAAGAAGCTACTATATATATTTCTGTTTTCTTCTTCTGTTGGTTGGTCTTCATAGCATACGTGTGCGTATAAAAAAACTGTATTTCTCTCTTTTCTGTCCTTCTGAAAAGTCTTTCCCAGAAAGAAATATGCATTGGTCCTGTGGGTGTGTGTACGGGAAGGAGGGGGTAGCATCATCTTCTTTTAGAGAATGAAGAACACGAGGCTTTGAAAAGTCATATAACTTGCCAAGGTCACCCCCAAATTTTAAGAGCCAGAATACTTTGTGAGGATTTGATAAAAACTGAAAAAAAAAATCAAAAGATTAACTCAAACTCATACAAAACTCAAATCTCTGAGGAAGTGCATTCGAGGCTTTGAAAAGTCATATAACTTGCCAAGGTCACCCCCAAATTTTAAGAGCCAGAATACTTTGTGAGGATTTGATAAAAACTGAAAAAAAAATCAAAAGATTAACTCAAACTCATACAAAACTCAAATCTCTGAGGAAGTGCATTAACTAGACCTTACTTAGTAGATGTCATTAAAAAATTCCAGTGGATCTTAAAACACTGAAATTGCATGGACTAACTCTCTTTTTTTGTAACTGAATATTCTAATAGAGTCATCGAGATATATTTCATATGCCATACAAGTCAACGATTTTCAGTAGAGTTTTAGTGTTGCGCAACCGTAACCACAAGGTAACTTTAGAACATTTCCTTCTACAGGAAACCCCACACCCATCGGCAGCCACTGTGGCCTTCCCTTCCTCTCCCGTCCAGCCCCTGGCAACCACTGACCTACTGTGTGTCTCTGCGGATTTGCCAATTCCGGACACTTTATGTAAATCACATCATACAATATGTGGGGTTTTTTAGTCCTTTCAAAGCTCTGCATTTGTCCTAGCATGTATCTAGCTGAATGTATAAAACCTTTGAAATACTTTTTAAGAAAAATTCTGAGTTACTTATTATCAGAAAGGGTAACAAACCACATTTGAGGGAAAAATCTGCCTACAAAGAAGTGTTTTTGAAAAGCTCAGTTGTTGGAAGTGGAAATGCTTTGCCTAAAACAATAAATAAAATAGGAACAAAGAGATATTAATTTATAATAAATTTTGTGCTGGGAAAAATGCAAGAAATTTATTAGGGAAATCAATTTCTGATTGTGCATAAAAGGGCATAAACTCTGAAAACGGAGTATTTTGAAGGGGGTGCATGATAATATTTATTAAGTACATACATGGCGACAAAATTATATTTTTAAGAGACAAATTGAAATATCCCAGTCCGTGCAAGGCATAAGAAGACAACTTCATGAGTTGGGAAACACATCTCAGAGAAGGGATTGGGAGAAAAAGGAAAGGAAGTAACAGTTAAGGGTGAGCTGGGGCCACGGGTTTTCTGGCTCTTTCTTTCTCCCCTGCAGTCTCATTCCTCTTTTCAATCTTTTTTCTTACTTGCCCTTGAAAGCAAAGGGGAATGCATCAAATTCACCTCCCAACAGTTAATATGTTTTCCAGACCTCTTTTCACTCCGTCTCAATACAGTACCAGAGAAGTGTGGAAAAGTCCTGGCCCACGGCGGATCCTACTGGTCTGATCTCTGGAGTCACTCTTGGATCCTGGACAAGTCTCTGCAGTTCCGTGACCCTCAGATTCCTCATTTTTGAAGTGCAGGCAAAAATTCAAAACTTTCTGCCTTGTTATAATTATTAATTAATGCGGTAAAATGCTTAGTCTAGGCCTGGCGTGCTGAAGATCCTTAATAAACATCACTTGAAGTAGATCCCAGAGGTTCTTTCTTTGAGATAAAAGCAATTTAAGAAAAGGAAATTTTCAAATAGCTTACCTGCAACTTCTGCTAGAAATCGCGAGCTCATGCGGTTTCTGTCTCAAGCTACCCCTCCAGACGAACCACCAGTGGTAATTAGTCCCCTGTGCTGGCCCAGAGACGCGGCTGATGCAAACTCCAGCCCTGTGTGGTAGCTTTCAGTGAAGTGGCCTCCGGTGTCCCCTCAGCTTCCTGACCAATTGCTTCAAGGCTTTTTAAATTCCAGGGCCGGGAAGTCTCTCTCTGTCACAATGTGATACATTTGAGCGCATAGCTGAGAAGTTATTTTGAAAGTGAAGAATGGGTATTTTTCTTACTTAATAAAAGCAGTGCTGTTCCTCCAAAGAGACGCCTCCCCGGAGGACCAGGGGACAAAGCTGGAGAGTTGCCTCTGTCTATATATCTTCATGGCACTATGAGAGCCCCGGGCTCCTGGACGTGTTGATATTTAAGAAGGAAACGTCTCGTTCTCAGTATTTAGACAGGGCTCTGCTTACCACGCTGGAGCCCGCAGTCCCTGCCACTGGCAGGTGTCGACAGCCTCGCGGGAGCCTCCTTGCTTTGCCTCGCCAGCACTGGGCATGGTCGGTCTTTCTGCCGTTAGCTCCGCAATGCACGCGCCCTGGCACCTCTGCATACGATCTCCTCGACGACTGATGGCACTGAGCATGTTCCGTGTGTTTATCTTCCATCCATGTGTCTTCTTTGCTGATGTGTCTGTTCAAATCTTCAGCCCATTTAAAACTTTTTTGGCTTGTTCGTTTTCTTATTATTGGCTTTGGAGAGTCCTTTTGTATCTGGTCTATAAGCCTTTTTTTTCAGATACTTGATTTGCAAATGTTTTCTCCCAGTCTGTGGCTTCTTTTTTTTCATTCTCCTAATAGTTGTGTCCTCTGGCCAACATGGGCTCTTCATTGTGATTATGTCCAAATTATCGATTTATTTTCATTAATGAATCATACATTTTGTCAAATTTAAAATATCTCTGCCTAACACAGGATCACAAATATTTTTTCCTATGATTTACATCAGAATTTTTATAGTTTTATATTTTACACTATTTCAATAATCTATTTTGAGTTCCAACTTTACATAGTATGAGATATGGATGATTGACTTTTTGCATAAGATATCCGACTGTTCCAGCACCTTTGTTGAAAGACTATTTTTTTTCCTTCCACTGGATTATCTTTGCGTCTTTGTTGACAGTCAAGAGGCCATAGAAATGTGGGTCTTTTTTTTTGACCTGTAGATTCAACCATAGTGACCTGGGTGTATATCCTTGTGTCAACACCACACTCTCAGGACATGGCATGGCAGGAACTACCAGACAGGCTGTCTTCCCTGCTGGGGTCTGTTCCTTCCAGGAGGTAATCTGAGTCCTGGCTGAACCCGCAAAAGCCACTACATTTTACAGCCAGCTGTATGGAAGCAGGAGGCTAAGGGGCTGGGGACAGACAGAGTAAGGCCACCGTGGCCCTGGCACTAGATGTTGCCTCTGGCTCTGTTTCCTGGATCTAGATGTGATTCAAAGAGCCCACGCTGCCTGCTGGGCTCTTCCACCAGGGAGGACGACAGTGTACATGTCCCCCATGTAGCTGGACTTGGGACCAGCATCACCGAGTGGAGGTGACCACAGTGGTGGACTCAGCACAAAAACACTGGGCCCTGAGAAGCCTGGAAGATGACAACCTCGGTGGCCCGGGGGGGAGGGTATTGTGGACACGAGACCTCCTGGGCAGCCTCAGCTTTGGTACGGAGGGCACCTTATTTCATAGCAAACTCGTTAGAATTGACGCCAGTTGGTAAGTGGAGGGTGGAGAAAGCACAGCTCCTCCAGGGCGGTTCATTCCCAGTGCCTCTCCGTGTGTCCCCTGGAGAGGGTCCCTGCTGAGCTAGGAGTGGTGGTGAGCGTTGGTTAGAGGCCCTCTCTGGGGGAGTAGATGGGTCCGTATGTCCTCACCATGTGTAGTCTTCAAAAACCTGACCCTGGGGCTGGGAGGAGAAAGGGACAGGGAATCAAAGTCCAAGGAAGAGAAAAAGAGGACGATCCTGGAGATACGTGAATACATCCAAGACCAGCCTCAAAAGGACGGTCCGTTGACAGCATGGAGAGTGTAAAACAAGCCTGGTGTCACCTTCTGTTTCCATGTGTGTTTGTGATTAGCCAGGAGTAGTCCCCCCCCCCCAGAAGGATGTAAAGGGCCACACGGTGACATGTGTGTAAAGCTTTCACTACAGTGGCTGGTGCCATCACATTGTCTAAAACGTTCCCGCGGCCTGTGTAAACGTTCTACTTTGGGAACGGGGAACTGTGGGTTTTGGCTTAGAGCCCCAGATTCTAATTGCGAGCATTCTGCGTTGGATTGCAAAGGAAATTCCTAATGAATTCTTGGCCAGTGTGCAGCTGGTGTCTGCTTTTAGGGAGGCTGTTTCCCTTGGAGGGTCTGTCCCGTCTGTTCCTGACCCGCACCGAGTTGAGCGCTCTCTGATTTCACATTCTGCCTTGGTTTATCTGCTGTTCTTTGCTTCTCAGAATTTCAAACGCCTATGTAATTAGGTTTGACAGATATTGGGGAAACCAATTAAAATCGCCCAGACATAGAGACATAACGGGGATGGGTTAGGAAGGAGGACTTTTAGTTGGTCTGCACTCCGCAGAGGCCTATTTTTTTCTTAACCCGACTCTGAAGCTCATCGTGGTTCTAGGATCTTTAATCTCCTCTCAGAATTGCCATGCCTTGCTCCCCTTCCGACGGGATTCAGAGCTTCGACTCACAGCACCGTGCAGACACGGCCCCTTCTCCCAGGACTTCCAGCAGGGCCGTTCACTTCAGCAGACAGCACGGAAGGGCCCCTCCAGCCCCAGCACCGGTCTTCCCTCTGTTCTTTTATCGCTCTTTCCTCAGGAAGTCCCTAGTTATACCGCGTCATACCCTAGTTATACCTCGTCATAAACCACCCCTGGACACAAAACTCGGTTTTGGCTGGAATCTGATCTCACCTCTCCTTCCCACACACGCCCCCGGTACCTCCCTGAACTGCCTCTCAGGGACTGCACCCCTTCTTGATCCAGCTCCTGCCCACCCTCCTGGAGATGCCCTTTTCTGGGGAGCTCCTCATGTGCCCCCAGTAAGGAGAGACAGAGCCCCCGTGGAGAGAGGCTGGTAGAAATCTCCTCTTAATGAATGTATCAGAAATAAAGGTTAGGAAACAGCTTGTGCTTTAGGATTTGGGGAACTGTAATGACAGCATTACTGCGTGTGCAGGGAAAAGATCTGCTTCATGGTCTAATGGAATCTATGGTAGAAGAAAATATTTCATAAAAGGGTTTTTACTGTTATTTGGAAAAATTCATTCTTTAGCCAGATGAATCAGAAATGACTCTTGTTTTCTTGCCAGAGTGTCCATATGTTTTTGAACACACTAGCAAGGCAAAAGCACAGAAACATAAGCTTCCTAAAAGCAGGGCAAAGCCACGTTTTCTCCCTGGAAAAACTCAAGAGTCGAGGAGGGGGAATTGGATGTGTCATTTTGGATTACATTGAGGCGAATTGCCATCTGTACAAAAAAAATCGTTCTGAAGGATGGAACATCACCACCCTTAAATCTTCCAGAACAATTTAGCTCTCAGCAAGGTGCTGACCCTCACTTAAGGAATGTTCTCTTGATTAAAGTGTCGGTGGTACCTTCACGATGACACAGGAGAATGCATAATGCACATGAGTTCAACACTAATAATGCAAGTTTTAAAATAGGCAGTTTGAGGCTGAAGCGTTTTTGAAGAGTTGGATGGTTTTGTACTTTTAGAATATATCTGCATGGATCGTTTTGAATGTTGAGAGCCAAGAGCAGACTTGTCACTGCGGAAGCGAGATCCCTGGAAGTGGTGCTTGTGGCAGAGGAGAGAAGCGCTGCTGCTCCAGGAACAGCAGAGAACGCACAGCTGGAACCAGCCAGCCGCTGACGCCGCCGACCAGCTTTCTCCACCTCCCTCAACGAAAATTCCTATGGAAAGTGCACTTGTAAATGTGTTTCTATATTTAGCCACCTGTCTGTATTCAAGCCAAATGTCTTACAGTAATATCTAAAGCAACGTGGCAGTTGTGGAAAATCTATACTTTATAAGTCCTCTAAATTGTTCAGTGGTAATGAGAAACTACAAAGTGCTTGTGCTTAGTGAATTATGCTGCGTTTAGCAAGTGCTCAACTTACATAACTGGCAAGTTTTATAAACCTTTATCACTCAGTCAGATGAAGGATAATGAAGGACTCACCTGGTGCCATTCTGACTGCCAGGGCGATACCTGGTGCTCATGTATGAACATTCACCAGGTCAGGTGAGCTTACTTCTACTATGTGGCAGGTGCTGTCCACAGAGTTGCCGGCTGCAAAAGTGAAACAACAAAGTCCCTTCTCTTGGGTAGCTCACACCCACCATTCACTGACAAGAGTAATCAGTACGACTCTCTTAAAAGTGTTTTGTCATCAAACGTTGTATACGGAACTTTAAAGAGCCTAATACTGCAGACTTCGTCTATTGCAGATGAAGAAACCAGCCCAGACAGGTGAACTCACTGGTGCAAAGTACTGGAAGTTAGTGAAAAATAGTTACATATGTTGTTACTAGAGCACTTTATTGTTAAAACTATGAAATAGTTGTTTATGATCTAGACAAAGCAAACTCACACACACACCTCTTATGGGTGTAAAGTGATACTATTAGATAACAAAGTAACTTTATCTGATGAAACTGAGCATTTGCATTACCAGGACCCAGAAAGCCCATGCTAAAGTATATACCATCAAGCTGCAACTTACAACCTTATTTTTTATTACAAGGAACTGTTAGAAATACATTTAATATAATGTGCTTGTTGACAATTTGCATGTTGTCTTTTGGGAAATAATGATTCTGGTCCTTTGCCCATTTCTTAATTGGGTTATTTGGGTTTTTTGCTGTTGAGTTGTTTGAGTTCCTTATACATTCTGTATATTAGCCCCTTGTCTGATGTGTAGTTTGCAAACACTTTCTCCCATTCCATGGGTTGCCTCTTCACTTTGTAGACAGTGTCCCTTGCTGTGCACGAGCTTTTCAGTTTGATGTGGTCCCATTTTGTGTATCTTTGCTTTAGTTGCCTGTGCCTTCATAGTCTCACTCAAAAAAGTGCTGCCTATGTGTTTTCTTCTAGTAGTTTCATAGTTTCAGGTCTTAAGTTTAGGTCTTAAATCCACTTTGAGTTGATTTATGGGTATGGTGAGAGATAGGGATCTAGTTTCAGTCTTCCACATGTGGATATCCAGTTTTCCCAGCACCATTTATTGAAGATCCTGTCCTTTCTCCATTGTATATTCTTGGCACCTTTGTTGAAAATCAGTTGGCTGTAAGTGTGTGAGTTTATTTCATGGGTCTCTGTTCTGTTCCATTGGTCAATTTGTCTGTTTTTATGCCAGTGCCATGCTGTTTTGGTTACTATAGCTTTATCATATATTTTGAAGTCAGGGACCATGATGACTCCAACTTTGTTCTTTTTGTTCAAGATTGCTTCAGCTATATGGGGTCTTCTGTGGTTCCATATTAATTTTGCATTTTTTTTTCTATTTCAGTAGGGAATAATGTTGATTCTTTGACAGGTATGGCATTGAATGTGTAGATTGCTTTGGGTAGTATGGACATTTTAATGATGTTAATTCTTCCAACCCAAGATATGGGATATGTTTCCATTTATTTGTGTCCTCTTCACTTTTTTTCATCAATGTTTTATAGTTTTCATGGTAGATATCTTTCACCTCCTTGGTTAAATTTACTGCTAGGCATTTTATCTTTTAGTAGCTA
>NW_007732570.1:129489-132471 GCF_000696425.1 Galeopterus variegatus | reverse complement strand
AAGATATGGGATATGTTTCCATTTATTTGTGTCCTCTTCACTTTTTTTCATCAATGTTTTATAGTTTTCATGGTAGATATCTTTCACCTCCTTGGTTAAATTTACTGCTAGGCATTTTATCTTTTAGTAGCTATTGTGAATGCAATTACTTTCTTGATTTCTTCTTCAGCTATTTTATTATTGGCATATAAAAAGGCTATTGATTTTTGTGTGCTGATTTTGTAACCTGCCATTCTAATGAATTTATTTAATAGTTCTGGCAATTTTTTGGTAGAGTCTTTAGGGTTTTCTATGTTCATGATCATGTCATCTGCAAATATGGTCTGTCTGTCTTCCTCCTTTCCAATTTGGATGCCCTTTATTACTTTCTCTTGCCTTATTGCCTTGTCTAGAACTTCTAGTACTATGGTGAGTAAGAGTGGGGAAAGTGGGCATCCTTGTCTTGATCTTAGAGGAAAAGCCTATAGTTTTTGTCCATTCAGTATGATATTAACTATGTGTTGTATTATATGGCCTTTATTGCATTGGAGTATATTGCTTCTATCGTAGTTTATTGACTGTTGTTTTTTTTTTACCATGAAGTGGGGTTGCACTTTATCAAATACCTTTTCTGCATCTATTGATACAATCATATGGTTGTTTTTCCTTCATTCTGTTGATGTGATGCATCACATTTATTGATTTGTGTACATTGAACCATCCTTGCATTCCTTAGATGAATCCCACTTGATCATGTTATACGACCTTTTTAATGTATTGTTGAATCCCGTTTGCTAGAATTTGGTTGAGTTTTCACCTCTGTGTTCATTAGGAATATTGGTCTGTAGGTTTTTTTGTTGTATATTTTTCCAGTTTAGGAAAAGTGTACAAAATCATTAGGGAGATGCAAATTAAAACCACAGTGAAATGTCATCTGACCCCAATTAGAATGGCTACTATAAACAAGACAGAAAATAACAAATGCTGGTGAGGATTTGGAGAAAAGGGAACCCTCCTACATTGCTGGTGGGAGGGTAAATTGGTAAAGCCACTGTGGAAAACAGTATGGAGGTTCCTCAGAGAACTAAAAACAGATCTGCCTTACAACCCAGCTATCCCACTGCTGGGTATATACTCAAAGGAAATGAAATCAGCATATCAAAGAGATACGTTCACTGCCATGTTCATCACAGCACTATTCACAATAGTCAAGAGATGGAATCTACCTAAATGTCTATCAGTGGATGAATGGATTAAAAAACTGTGGTATATATACACAACAGAATACTATTCAGGTAGAAAAAGAAACGATATCCTATCATTTTCAGCAACATGGATAAAAACCATCAGGTTAAGTGAAGTAAGTCAGGCACAGAAAGACAAATACCACATGATCTCTCTCAAATGTGGAATCTAAAAAAAAAAAAAAAAAGTAGTTCTCATATAAGTAGAGAGTAGAATAGTGATTTTCCAAGGGTCATGGGGGAGCAGGTGGATTTGGGAGGGGTGAGAAGGGGTGGACCAACAGGTACAAACTCTGCTGTCTTCTCTAAGTGAATTGTTGTGCAGTATACGCATGTATTGAATCAACACACTCTACCCAATAAAAATGAATATTAATAAAATTTTTAAAAAGATAAGAAATAAAAACAATTTTTAAAAAGATATATATATATATACACACACAAAATATTTCGGAATTATATCAATGTGATGACATAATGATGATTTTGATTTTTTTCTATTANAATTTTTTGGTAGAGTCTTTAGGGTTTTCTATGTTCATGATCATGTCATCTGCAAATATGGATAGTCTGTCTTCCTCCTTTCCAATTTGGATGCCCTTTATTACTTTCTCTTGCCTTATTGCCTTGACTAGAACTTCTAGTACCATGGTGAGTAAGAGTGGCGAAAGTGGGCATCCTTGTCTTGATCTTAGAGGAAAAGCCTATAGTTTTTGTCCATTCAGTATGATATTAACTATGTGTTGTATTATATGGCCTTTATTGCATTGGAGTATATTGCTTCTATCGTAGTTTATTGACTGTTGTTTTTTCATTGCTTCTATCGTAGTTTATTGGCTTTTGTTTTTTTTTTACCATGAAGTGGGGTTGCACTTTATCAGATACCTTTTCTGCATCTATTGATACAATCATATGGTTGTTTTTCCTTCATTCTGTTGATGTGATGCATCACATTTATTGATTTGTGTACATTGAACCATCCTTGCATTCCTTAGATGAATCCCACTTGATCATGGTGAATAATCTTTTTGATGCACTGTTGTATTCTGTTTGTTAATCTTGATCATGTTATATGACCTTTTTAATGTATTGTTGAATCCTGTTTGCTAGAATTTGGTTGAGTTTTCACCTCTGTGTTCATTAGGAATATTGGTCTGTAGGTTTTTTTGTTGTATATTTTTCCAGTTTAGGAAAAGTGTGCAAAATCATTAGGGAGATACAAATTAAAACCACAATGAAATATCATCTGACCCCAATTAGAATGGCTACTATAAACAAGACAGAAAATAACAAATGCTGGTGANTTTTAAAAAGATAAGAAATAAAAACAATTTTTAAAAAGATATATATATATATACACACACAAAATATTTCGGAATTATATCAATGTGATGACATAATGATGATTTTGATTTTTTTCTATTAAGTTTTTCAAATTCTAGAATGAATATAAATTACTTTGTAGCTTGGAAATTGTCAATGATTCATTTTAAATGAATCAATTTAGAAGAATGGTCTAGTGCTTTTTTCTCTAATTCCTCCCTAAAATATTAATAAAGTGTAAGACAAGCTCCAAGATACACAAGCCAGCAGAGTCCTTAATGTAGACACCCCATTAAATTAAGACAAGAATAAACTATGGTTAGTTGTAGTTCAGCCTTTATAGTTGTTTAAGTCAATTCCTTTGGGAAAATACTTACAGAGTGAAAATACAGTTTTTGACTCTCATTGCAAAAAGCAGGACCAAGTGGAATAGTAT
>NW_007732570.1:127147-128327 GCF_000696425.1 Galeopterus variegatus | reverse complement strand
AAATTACTTTCTAAAAGTTTCTAGAACTAAAATGTGTACTTGAATTTGTTATAATCAACCTTGAATTAATATTATAAAATGTAGGTATAACATTGGATGCTTATCAGAGTTTCCACATATTTTACTATTACATATGGGATAGACCCAACAATACAGTGCTGTGGTTTTTATCTTAAAGTCAATTTTCTCATAGAAAGTTTTAAAAAACTACCAAAAATAATCTTTTACAATTATGCACACACTTACCAGTTCTGGAATTCTTTCGAAAATCCTACTTCTATCTATTATAACTGCTCTTCAGCCTGAAGAATTGTCTTTATCATTTCCTAGAATGCAAACCTGCTGAAAACAAATGACCTTAGATTACATTATTTGAAAATGATTTACATTCCTTCATTTTTGAAAGATAATTTCCCTGGTAATAGATTCCAAGTTAACATATGCTTGTTCCCTTTCGTTCAATACTTAAGTCATATATATTTATACAAGCAATTTTTTTCTCTGGCTACTTTTAGAATTTCCTTTTCATCTTCTGTTTTCCACAGCTCCTGATGTGCTTAGGTGTGGGTTTCTTTTTATATATCCATTGGGATTTGTTGAGTGTCTTGTACCTATATGTTGTTTTTCACCAAATTTGGGATATTTTGCCTTTTCTTTCTTCAAATGACTTTCTGCTTGATTCTATCTCTCCTCTGTTTCTGTAAATCTCATTACATGTATGTTAGAAACCTTGATACTGATATACAGGTCAGCTTTGATCAATCTTCTTTTTATTCTAAGCTTCAGTTAAGACAGTTTCTATAAACATATTTTCAAATCTAATCATCTTTCTTCAGCATTCTCTATTCTATTGCTAAGCCTGTCAACTATACAGTCATGACTCACTTATCAATAGGAATATGGTCTGAGAAATGTGACGTTAGGTGATTTCAACATCATGCAAGCTTTACAGAGTGTACTTATGCAAACCTCGATGGCACAGCCTACTGCACACCTGGGCTGTATGGTACAGCCTATGACTCCTAGTCTAGAAACTGCATGGCACGTGACTATACTGAATACTACAGGCAATTGTAAAGCAATGGCAAGTATCTGTTTATAGGTACAGTAAAAATATGGTATAAAAGATAAAAATGGTACAACTGTACAGGGCACTCACCATGAATGGAGCTTGCAGGAC
>NW_007732570.1:125030-125544 GCF_000696425.1 Galeopterus variegatus | reverse complement strand
ATATATATATATGTATGTATGATATATATATAGATATATGTATGTTATATATATAACCTTAGAAGGAGTACACTCTAAAAAAACAATAAAAATTATAGCATAGTAAATGAACCAGTAACAAAATCATTTATCATCATTATCAAGTGTGATGTACTGTACATGATTATATGTGTTATGCTTTTATATGACTCACAGTGCAGTAGGTTTGTGTACACCAGCATCTCCATGAGCATGTGAGTGATGTGTTGTGCTACAATGTTACAATGGCTATGACATCACTAGGTGACAGGGCTTTTTCAGCTCCATTATAACCTTCTGGGACCACATCATATATGTGTTTTAACATTAGGCAGCCCATGACTGTATTTTTAAATTTTCAGATATTACAATACTATGACCTAGAATTTTCATTGGATTCCTTTTCCTAAGTTGCATTTCTCTGCTCTCTTACCCCATCTGTCCATCTTTCCTTTTTCCCCTATAAATCCTTGAATATATTTGTAATAATAATTTT
>NW_007732570.1:122343-124940 GCF_000696425.1 Galeopterus variegatus | reverse complement strand
CTTCTGGGACCACATCATATATGTGTTTTAACATTAGGCAGCCCATGACTGTATTTTTAAACTTTCAGATATTATAATACTATGACCTAGAATTTTCATTGGATTCCTTTTCCTAAGTTGCATTTCTCTGCTCTCTTACCTCATCTGTCCATCTTTCCTTTTTCCCCTATAAATCCTTGAATATATTTGTAATAATAATTTTCAAAGTCCTGCTTCAGTCCTGGAACCAGAAAACCATGTTGCCAATTTTTTTTCTCTTCCTTGTGAGCCTCATTTTATTTATTTAGTTTTTTTGCACACATCATAATTTTTGATTATGTTTCAGACATTGCATATAGGAGGGCACTGAAATATGAAATAGTCTCTCGTTTGATTTTGGTTTTGCTTGTTTCTGGAGAACATGAGCTATTTCCTGTGTCTACTTGATAGGGTGAGACAATAATCAGTTAGGCTTTACTGAAAGTCCTGTTGATCTGGTGCTGCACCAGCATTGTAATAAGAATGAGGTCGCCTGTGCTTAGACCAGCCAGATGCCTCCCACACTGCCACCGATGCCCAGGGTAGAGGATAGCCCTTTTTCATTATGTCGGTGTTTAATCTAAAAGGAGGTCGGATTCAGCTATATCAGGCCCTCCATTTCAGCCACCATGAGAATCAGCAAGACTGTGCAAATTATACTTTTCGGCCCCTACTTGACAGTGGTTTTTTTTTTTTTTCCCTTCTTCTATAAAGTTGGTGTTGAGCCATGGATACTTCTCAGGATAAACAAATCATTGTTTCATTTGGTGACCTTCCAGACTCCAATCCATCCCTCCATGTCCACTATTGTGAACAGCTTGGCTGAACTCACCTTGACCTTGAATTATCTAATATTCTTTGAGTGGCTCTCTTCTCCTGTTGCCATGATTGGGAGAGCTGGGTTTTGTCCCCAGCTAGTGTCCATGGCTCTCTGATCACCGGTGAGGGGTTCCTCCCTTTTAAGTCATTTCAATGATGCCTTCTCGTATCCACCACTCATGAATAGTCTCACAGATAAGAATAGCTTTTCTGCATCCATTTTTCTTAGATGATCTTTGCTATTTCCATAATCAAGTATCATCAGTATATATTACTTCAAAATACTAATGAGTAAGAATATATAATGACATTTAAAAAATTCATATAATAAAATCGACCATTTACAGATATAGGCAATGCTCTTAATCATCTTATTTTATGTTTAATGTTCCGAATACTGAGCAAGAAGTAGTGCGTTTGAATTGCCTGGTCTGTACAATGTTCGTAGTTCTGGTCTCTGTGAGGTTGGCAGGTGATAACATAGAGTGTGGTTGCTATTAAAATAGACTCTAAATAATCAGAGACCAGTAGGAGTGTGTCAGTGTTTACCGAAGCAGATGTGGCTGGCTGGCTCCATGTGTCAGGTAACCATGGCGATGAGGTCAGCATTGTATTTCCATCACGTGTGGGCCAATCAGCTTCACCCTGCTCTGAGGTCACACCAGACATCCCCTCACTCCCACGGTCTTGGCTTCTTTTTTTACAAAGACATGTTCAGTGATAGAATGTAAACAGATCAGTGCAAACGCATCTGTGAATCATGCCTTCTTAAGTCTGTGTCCTTTCAACACTCCAATTCTACAGGAAATAAAGTCAAAGTACGTGATGGTTGGTGAGGGACCTCCTCAGGGACACAAAATTGAGCACTTTAGTCCAAAGCAACATTTTCTTTGTATTGTTAAATCAGTTTGCACTAAAGAATGTTTGGGGCTTTATTCACAGTAGGCTTTCATTACGCATTTGTTGATTTGATGTTTCCCTAAATATGCATATCTATGATAAATTAATTATTTATCTTTGAAAATTTATTGACAATGCTTGTTGAGCATTTACTTGATTAGAATAAGGGTATTAGTGCAAATATGATAGAAGTTATAATAACTACATCAGCCTGTTTTCCATTGCTTGTAAGAGAATTCCTGAAACTGGGTAATTTATAAAGAAATAGAATTTATTTCTTATAGTTTTCAGGCTGGGAAGTCCACACTCAAGGGGGCACATCTGCTGAGGGCTTGCTACAGTGTCCTATGGAGACCAGAGCATCACATGACCAGAATGACCTGGAGCAAGAGAGGTCACCTTCTCATCACTCTCCTGAGTAAGCCATCAGAACCACACCCATGGCATCCCGTTACTCCATGAATGGATCAATTCATTCACGAGGACACAGACCTCACGATCCAATCACCTCCTAAACACCCCACCTTCCACCACCATATTGGTGGTTAACTTCCAACATGAACCTGGGGAGACGTTCAAACCAGAGCAAAAACTTACAAGCTGGTATAATCTATGTGCTACCAAATGTTTCAAAAAGTACAACATGCAGCTACTTAGACTGAATCTTGCTTTAAGGAATTATGGGAGAAGTTTAGTATACCTGTTATGCTTATAAAAGAGTGACTATAGGAACTGATTTTCTATCTCATATTTGGCATTTTTTAAGAAGCTAAAAGTGATTTGCAGTAAGACATTGATAGAAGCTCAAAAACAGCTCTATATTTACAAAAACATATCAGTGATCTCTCTCATACCCCCCC
>NW_007732570.1:120639-121508 GCF_000696425.1 Galeopterus variegatus | reverse complement strand
CCCCCCCACAGACACTCACAGACACACACATGCACACTTTTAAATTAAATGGAAATAGTTCTTTTTCAATTAGTTTTTTAAAACTACCATTAAAAGAAATACACACACACACCCAAACACACACACATTAACACAAATACTCTATTTAGACAAATTCAGAAATATTCCCAAACTTTGACCCTGAAAAATAACTATGTGCCTTAGATATGAAATATTTGCAAATGTCCATTAAAAACTGATAAGCCTTAGAATGGACTATTTTAAATAAATAGCTCTAGTTGCAAAGAGAGGGATCAGACCTACCTCCCAAAAGTTTCTTCCAGTAAAGAAAATAAAAAAATGAGACAGCTATCTACAATTGGGTATTTTCCACTAAATTCTATTTTAATTCCTTGGCCCCTGTGGCTTTCTTTCTCTTTTTAAGTTTTTTTTACACCATTTATCTTGATTTTGTTTTATTTCTGTAAAATGTTGATCTGGCCTATGACCACATCCTATTCTCTCGTCGAGGTTCTGATTTCTGAGGTGGCACTGTGCCCTCTTTGGTCACTGGTTTGACAGCATGTTTCTTACACGGTCCTTGGAGGAAGGACTATGTGATATGCTGGCTCTATCTGCTATCTTTCTCAGATAATTCAGTGAATTCCATTATCCTGGGAGATAAAAATAATACAATATATTTTCCCATGTTATAGAATAGAAAAAGTAGTGACTTCTGAACATATTTCAGAAAAATAAATAATTTTTCAAAGAATCATTTCATGATTGATGCATTTATTTAAGACTATGAAGTCTTCTATTTTCTGGATCTTGAATCAGACAAAGTGGTGGTTTAACTGTTCTGCATAAAAGAACAAAAGAATTGAAAA
>NW_007732570.1:119197-120549 GCF_000696425.1 Galeopterus variegatus | reverse complement strand
ATGTCCACCATTTAATACTGAAATAGCGGGTTTTCATGGTCTGCCAGCTGAGCCGCAGTACACACCCATCTCGGAGCTGCGGTAAACACGTTTTATAGGAAAACAGAGGGTGATAAGAACTTAGCAAGGCTTGCGAGGAGGTGAGGAGACAGTGACTAAAGACACATTTGGGCTTGAGCATCAAATGTTAGGGACAAAAGCGGATTAGATCAGTGGCACCCAGCATGGCAAGGAGAAGTGGAGAAGCTGGGAGGGACCGTGTGCTGAAGGGCCTTTCATGCCACGTGCATGAGCTTATGCACACACCTTATCCTACAGATCATGGGGAATAGCTGGAGAGGATTTAGGAAAATATATATATTGGGGGTCAGCCTTGTCATTTGGACAGGTCACAGAGATGTTTCTATGGAAATATAATCTGAGACAAATTGAGTTGGGTTCGGGTGTGCATTAGAGACTGGGTAATTTATAAAGAACAGAAGTTTATTTGGCTCATGATTCTGGGACAGCTGCATCTGGTGTGGGTCTCAGGCTGCTTCTATTCATGATGGAAAGCAAGTGGCAGGTACAAGCAGATCACATGGCAAGAGGAAGCACGAGAGAGAGAGGGAAGGTGCCAGGGTCTTTTAAACAACCAGATCTTGAGGGAACTAACAGAGTGAGAACTCACTCACTTCCCCCATCCCTCAGGGAGAGCATTAATCCATTCATGAGGGATCTGCCCCCATGACTCAAACAGCTCCCAACACTGCCACACTGGGGATCAGATTTCTGTATAAGTTTTAGGGGGACAACACATCCAGACTCTATCAGACGGACTCATTAGAAGTCTACTGGGTAGTCTAGAGCAATATGATAAAACTGAAGTGGTGGTAAGGATGGAGATGCACAGACTTATTAAAGACGTATGTGGAATACAAAATTAGCAAGGCTTAGTGGTTTATTGGCTGTGAAGGGCAGGGAAGTTTTCAGTAATAAGTCGTAAGTGTACAATCCAAGTTATAATGTGGAAGGAGATATGACAAGCTGGGATGAAGAGCTCATAGGTACACAAACACTGAAAGATAATGAGCTTAATTTGGGATATTTTGAATTTGAGATGCCTCTGGAGCACTTAAAGTGTGAGCTGTTGCTATGAACTATGCACTAGGTGCTTTTCTCATAATTTACATATAGTAACTCATTTAATCTTCACACACACTGAAATATTATTACCCACCTCAAACATAGGTAATATTGTTAACCTACTTTTACATCAAGGGAAATTGAGGCACAGCATTCCATTCTGGGGTTCTGGGAGAGGATTACAACAGAGATATTGTAATCCCAGAGATGCAGAAGAGTTCAAAAAG
>NW_007732570.1:117181-118365 GCF_000696425.1 Galeopterus variegatus | reverse complement strand
TTCTGGGAGAGGATTACAACAGAGATATTGTAATCCCAGAGATGCAGAAGAGTTCAAAAAGTTCATGGAAAAATGAAATTAAGAGGTAAAACTATAAATGTAAACTTTTCTCAACATAAGCCCCATCAAGTTCAAGACACTTCTGTAAGAGATGATACCAGCCATTTAGCCCACCTTTAAAGAACTGAGGGTCCTTGGAATGTAGCCCTGTTGATTCAGTCCTTTCTACATTATTAACTGAAGAAACTGGGTGCTCGTTAAAGGTGTTTTAAGGTTAGAAAACAAAAAGAAGTCAGAAGGAGCCATATCAAGAGTGTGAGGTGAATGCCTAATGATTTCCCATCAAAACTCTCACAAAATTGCCTTCATCAAACAGTGATGAGAGGAATGAGCAGGAACGTTGTCATAGGGGAAGAGGACTCTCTGGTGAAGGTTTTCCAGGCATTTTTTTGCTAAAACTTTGGCTAATTTTCTCCAAACACCCTCATAACAAGCAAATGTTATCATCCTATTAAAATTTACTGGAAAAGAATTTGGAGATAAAGGGAGACTTTTTTGGTGAACAGTTTGCAAACTGGGGAGATGCGACCTTCAGTACCAACTGGAAGTGTGCTCCACTAGAACAAAGAGAGAAACTAAACTGCCTTATAAAGCAAAAGTTCTCACCCAGGTGCCCACTCAGTTCCTCTACACAACTGAGATATTCAAGCTTGTTCAGTCCTGATTGGTTTGGCCTGATATGCAAAAGAGGGATTCTGGTTTGCTGAGTTCTGGCTAGTTAACACTTGACAGGTTACAGTCCATTGGTTAAGTTTAGGTGGCAGCAGTTGACATGTGGCATAAACAGGGAAAGTTAGCTTGTGGAAGTCCCAAACAGGGTAGATTTGTAACCTCTAGTGAGCAAATGGCTACTTGGCTCCAGTCTTAACTTAGACCCAGTTAGATACTTCAGGATTCACCTTGAAGGACTGGCTCTTTTAGTGCTCACAGATCTTTGGCTCTCCAAAAACCAGTAAGCAAAAGGCCTTGAGCATCCCAAAAAACTGATGTCACGACCTTTGCTCTTGACCACCTGCTTTTGCTTTGACTGGGCCACTTCCACCTCTTGGTAGCCATGGCTTTGACTGTGCCTTGTCTTCAGCATTGTACTGGTAAGGTCATGTTTCATCTCCTGTTATGATTCT
>NW_007732570.1:113229-115491 GCF_000696425.1 Galeopterus variegatus | reverse complement strand
CTTTGCATGGTAGTTAAGTCATGAGGACTCTGATCTCATGCATGGGATTAGCATCTTTATAAAGGGACTTGAGGTTGCAGGGAGCACTCTCCTGCCCTCCCACCACGTGAGGACACAGGAACAATGCACCATTTTGGAAGCAGAGAGAAGTACTCACTAGATACCAGTGCCAGTGCCTTGATCTTGAAATAAATAAATGTCTGTTCATTATAACCCATTTTCAGGTATTTTGTTATAGCAGCACAAGTAGGCTAAGAAATGTGTACTTGTGAGAATATAACACATATATAAATTGAGAGAGGAAGAGAGAGAGACAAAGAGACAGAGGTAGAAAGAATTTTTGTGTTTGTTTCCCCTCAAAAATTTATATGTTGGTTGAGGTCCTAATCCCCAGTGCCTCAATGTGATAGTACTTGGAGGTGGGATCTTTGAAAGGTAATTACATGTAGATGAAGTCATAAAGGTGGATCCCCCATGATGAGATTGGTATTCTTATAAGGGGATGGAGAGACCAGAGCTCTGTATCTCTCTCTGCCATGTGAGGATACAGCGAAAGGAGCTGTCTGCAAACCAGGAGGAGATTCCTGCCCAGAATCTGACCATATTGGCATCCTGATCTCAGACTTTCAGCCTCTAGTATTGTGAGAAATAAATTTCTATTGTTTAAGCCACCCCATCCATGGTGTTTATGTTACAGCAGCTCAAATTGACTAAGACATAAGTTGGTGGGGTTCTGCTGTAATAAATACATAAAAGTATGAGAGCAATTTTGGAACTGGATAATGGGTAGAGGCTGGAAACGTTTTGAGATGCAGGCTAGAAAAAAAATATTGCTGCGAAGGGATTGTAAAAGGCAATTCTGGTGAGAGGTCAAAGATAAAAAAAAGAGAGCTGTACAGAAAACTTCCATCTCTAAGAGAATATATAAATAATTGTGTATAGAATGTAGGTAAAAATATGGAGGGTAAAGACCACTCTGACGAGGTTTCAGGCAAAAATCAGAACCATGTCTTTGGAAACTGGAGGAAAGGCCGCCATGCTATAAAGTGGGAAAAACTTGGAAGGTAGAACGTGTGAGTGACAAAAATAGTCATTTAGCTGAGCAGATTTTTAGGCATACTGTGGAAAAAGTGGCTTGGTTCCTCCTAACTGGTTGCAGTAAAATGCAGGAAGAGAGAAATAAATTGAAGATAGAATTGTTAAGCAAAAGTAAATCAGAACTTAAAGATCTGGAAAATCCTAAACCTTTCCATATTACAAAAAAAGAGAGAGAGAGAGAGAGAAAACATGTTAGGAAGAGAACAGTCAGAGTTTGGAAGACTGACCATTTGATAAGGGATTAGTGTGGCTGTGAACACAGACCTACTCAGCTGTACATCAGAAAGCCTGCCAATTTGAACTAAAGTGGGCAGGGAGAGGGCAGATGCAGAAACAGTGCTGAGCTTCTTCGGATTTACAGGATGGGCCCATACAGCCACTTGACTGCCATGCACTATTATTCAAGAAAAATGAAGAGTGACCCAGAAAGTGATTCAGAGATGATCAGAGCTGCCTCCCCAGGTTCAGATTAAGGGATTGGGATCACCTTTGTTTCAAAAAGGCAAGGATAGGGTCATCTGGAGCCAAGGGGCAAGGATGCCACATGGCAGAGCCCAGGGGCATAATCCCTGCCCAGCAGAGCCGTGGGGACAAGTCTGCACCCAGTGGGTCCAGAAGTTGGGATCTCCACCTCGGGTCCTTCTTGGAAGCTGGCACCCCTTCCTTTTTCCTATTTCTCCCCTTAGGAATGGAGACATCTGGCCCATGCCCGTCCCACCGTGGCATTTTGTAAGCACGTAACTTGTTTGGTTTCACATTTTCACAACTGCAGAGAAACTTTGCCTCGGGATGAGTTGTTTCTTTCATCTCACATGTATCTGATTTAGAGGATATTTATATCAAGCTTTATGCTTTAGACTTTAGAGCTTATGCTGAAACAAATTAAGACTCTCGAGACAGTTGGGATGGGACAAATGTATTTTGCAAGTGAGAAGGATGTGTATTTTGGAGGGACAGGGGAGGAACGTCTGTGTCCCCCGATTTTCCCATGTGATGAAGCCCTAATCCCCAGTGTGGTGAGTTTTCAGGTGGGGCTTTTGGGACGTGACTGTGTTTTGATGAGATCATGAGAGTGGAGGCTTCTTGATAAGATTAGAGCCTTTATAAAAACAAGGTCACTGTCTGTGGTCTTCCTCACAAGAAAGTCCACACACCCTGTGCAAC
>NW_007732570.1:108350-112523 GCF_000696425.1 Galeopterus variegatus | reverse complement strand
ATAAAAACAAGGTCACTGTCTGTGGTCTTCCTCACAAGAAAGTCCACACACCCTGTGCAACTATGAGAAAAACGCCAGAACAATCCCAACAGGGGAGCATTCTACAAAGTACTGGACTTGTCAAAACTGTCACAGTTGTCAAAAACAATGAGTGCCTGAGAGTCTTTTACAGCGAGCAGGAGACCGAGGAGGCGTGAGGACTAACGTCATGTGGGATCCAGGGGAATTAAGAGACAGAAAAAGACATTAGGTTAAAACTAAGGAAATCTGAATAAAGTATGGATTTTAGCTAATAATAATGTATCGACATTGGTTCATTAACCATGACAGATGCACCATACTAATGGAGGTTGCATAAAAATAATAGAAATGAAAAGAACTAACGCACATTAACCACTTTGAGCCTTTGTTTAGCATGTGTTTTCTGTTATGTTTTACAAACAAAATGAGGTATTAATATCTTTATTGTTGTACGTTACAGAAAATGAGGCTCAGAAAGAGTTTCGATGTGCTTGAAGTGAGTAGGATTTGTGGTCAGGACCCAGGTGTAGTTAACTCCAGGGTCTGCATCCTCAGTTTCTCCCATTTTGTAAACTCTGAGTTTCCTTTGAGCACATTCACATTTCACCAGCCAGAATACAATGTTGCTAATACATATCGGGCTTTACTCTGTTCCAACACTGTTCTAGCACTCGCTCACTTAATCCTTACAGAACCCTGGTGGGAGGAATTGTTATTTTTTCTGCATTTCACCTGATGACACTGAACACAGATTCACTAACTTTTCTGAGGTCACAAAGGTTGTAAATGGCATAAAGAGCANTGAGCACATTCACATTTCACCAGCCAGAATACAATGTTGCTAATACATATCGGGCTTTACTATGTTCCAACACTGTTCTAGCACTCGCTCACTTAATCCTTACAGAACCCTGGTGGGAGGAATTGTTATTTTTTCTGCATTTCACCTGATGATACTGAACACAGATTCACTAACTTTTCTGAGGTCACAAAGGTTGTAAATGGCATAAAGAGCATAGAGTGCCAGGATTCAAACCTATGCCATCTCATTTCAAAGTCATGCACTCAGCCATCACTCAAGAAGCATGACATTCTCAGGTGAGATGTGACATGTGTAGAAAGTTCATGGAGAGAGCATGTGTTACTTTCAGCCTCCTTCTTCTTCTGATTCACTTCTTGTCTATTCATTTTTGTCATCATAGTCATCATACACTATGGCTGTGTTTATGTATGTAAGCATGTGTGTATGTTTGTATATGTGCACATGTATTCATGTGGGCAAATGTGCNTGTATGTAAGCATGTGTGTATGTTTGTATATGTGCACATGTATTCATGTGGGCAAATGTGCGTGTATGTGTGCATGTGCACATGTGTGAGTATGTGCTTAAGTGTACAGTGTGTGCATCTGTCTGTGTGTATGTGTGTGCATGTGTGGGCCTGCATGTGTGCATATGTGCCAGCACACGCTCGCATGTGTGTGTGTGCATGTGGGTATTCATATGTGTGTGTGCATGTGCATATGTATGGGCACACATGTGTATATGTGTGCATGTGGGGGCGCACACGTGTGCATGTGTATTATGCATGTATGTGTATGTGTGCACTGTGAATGCATGTGCACATGTGTGAGTATGTGCTTAAGTGTACAGTGTGTGCATCTGTCTGTGTGCATGTGTGGGCCTGCATGTGTGCATATGTGCCAGCACACACTCGCATGTGTCTGCATGTGTGTGTCTGCATGTGTGTGTGTGCATGTGGGTATTCATATGTGTGTACATGTGCATATGTGTGGGCACACATGTGTATATGTGTGCATGTGGGGGGCGCACATGTGTGCATGTATGTGTACGTGTGCACTGTGAATGCATGTGCACATGTGTGAGTATGTGCTTAAGTGTACAGTGTGTGCATCTGTCTGTGTGCATGTGTGTGCATGTGTGGGCCTGCATGTGTGCATATGTGCCAGCACACACTCACATGTATCTGCATGTGTGTGGGGGGGTATTCATGTGTGTGTGTACATGTGCATATGTGTGGGCACACATGTGTATGTGTGTGCATGTGTGGGGGTCGCACACGTGCACATGTGTGCATGTGTATGCATGCATGTGTGTGTGTTTATGAGTGTGTATATGTGTATGCATTTTAGTGTTGCATTCACATTTGTCAATTCCTAGTAAACAACACACTTATCAAGGCCTTTTGAAACTTGTTTGGGGATGATTACAATAAGACAACTTTGCTTCAAGATTTTTTCTTGTTGCAGGATCCAGATGTTTCCCTCAGCTCTCTATCCCATTCCACTGGCCCTTTTGTTCTTATGCTAATATTATAAAATTAATAGTTAAAAATTATGGTTTTCTAATATTTTAAATTACATCATTCCAACTGTTGGAGAAAACCGTTGTGTTATGTGAACAGAGCGTTGAAGTTCCTGTTAGATCCAAGCCTTGTCCTGCCTGTTTTATGGCTTTTGTTAAGTTGAAAAAACCATGAGTTTTAATATTCTAATCTCTAAAATATGAAAAATATTCATGGGATGCTTTGAAAATTAAATAAGTTGGTGAATATGAACACGGTAAATTAAATGAACTAGTGAACTTTACATTTTTATGACAAGTTATTACTGTAAATGAATCATACATGGCTATTATTTACATCAATAGTCATTCTTTGTGTTACTAAATACTCTGACATGTCTGAGGTATAAATAAAGACCATAATGCAGGTGCTTGGTGATAGGACTACAACTCTGGTCTCTGAACCCCTGGAGGTGGTGGTGTAAATATGTGTGACCAATGGCTGCAGGAAACTTGTTGGTTAAACCATTTTGCGATTGGCCTTGAAATGGGTCGCCAAGCTCATTTCTGGATCCTGAGTTTCAAAGTTACAAATAGACATGGGGAGATGGCTTTGTGAAACTCTTAAATTTTGTTAAATTGTTAAATTCTATTGTTGAATTCCAAGAGAAGTATTTAGGAACAGTTTTATTCCTAGATTCACTTTCATATGGGAACCTTAGTCAATTCAGAGCAGCTGGTGACAGAAGGTGCCGTCAGATCCTGAGTGTGACCCCTTCACTTAGGGCTGATGGCATCTCATGGGACAAAAGTATTTTTAATTTCAGAAGCCTTTCAGGGAGTCAGATAAGGTGGTTCCTTTTGGACAAATGTAAGCCCTGGGTCACAAACGGTAATGCTCAGAACTTCAAAGGTCTTTGGCTCCAAGAAAAATTGGCTTCAAAACTGTTTGGCACGTCTCACTTCAGTAAGTTTTCTTACTAAGTCAGCAGTACCAAGAACAGTGTCATGTCCTCATGACAGGATCTGAACGCACTCCCCAGTGCACTTCAACCATGCTGCTAGGCTACAAAAGTAAATATTAGACTCATCTGCAATGTTTTGGAAATGGCTTCAGGAAAGAAAATGGCCATTATCGCCGACTAGGGTCAGATCCAGATCAAGCTTCCTGTAGCAGGATGTCAAGAGCAACAGTCCTGCCTCCTCACTGGCTTGTTTCCTTTTTCCTGGCTTCATTAGCACAGCTGGGTGCAGACAGCTCTCCCCACTGGCGCAATCCATGGTGGACGCAACCGTCGCCCTCCTGTCGTCCACCGCCATGGTTGCATGTTCATACCTTCTCATTCTGCACTCCGTCTTCTTTGCTCCCTGTTCCTAAACTGCTTCTTGTATTCTGTATAATGATGTTTAAAAGTTTGTGTAAATATCAGCAGTGCTTTCCCTCTCACATCCATGTGTTAGGATATCTATTCAACACACTATCATCTCTTCTCGGACACGCTCTTAGTTCTTCTGAGATGTTTCCCTCCTGGGCTTGTATTTTTCGAAACTGCTGGATCCTGCAGTACATTCCACCTCTCCTCTTCCTGTGCAGAGAACCAATAATGCACCTGTCTCCGTGAACTTATTGCCATGTCTACAGTTTTGAGATTAATTTCCCATATTTCTAAGACATATGAGACACCTCTCTGAATACAACTGACATAAAAAGTGAAAAATACATATATAGAGACCAGAACACCAATACATGATTTTTTCATGGACAGAGCTTTGGAACTCAAATGTGAACTCAGCATACTTTGTGAGGTTGGGTAAAAATAATTACTTATCATTAGGGTGAATGAAAATTA
>NW_007732570.1:106119-108075 GCF_000696425.1 Galeopterus variegatus | reverse complement strand
TCAGCATACTTTGTGAGGTTGGGTAAAAATAATTACTTATCATTAGGGTGAATGAAAATTATCATGTGTTCATGTGCCCATGAAATTGTTGTTGGAGCCAAACGTTTGAATAATATGAAATAAGAACACATGGTGTGCTGCTTTGCAATGACGGTTAAGTCTGCAATCGTATGCTGCTGCACAAAATGATATTGGGAGTAAAGCTCTTGGCAAGAGCCTTTCTCAAAGTCCCAGCTGTTGCATAAAGTTGTACAGCACATCTGTCCGCTTTTGATACATCCTCCTAAATATAAGCAGCATATAATTTTACAACTATTCAGTCTAATGGATAGTCTTTCATTATTTATTTGTGCAATTAATTTATTACTCAAGTTTCAAGTCTTGGTTCTCTTTTCCCATTTCCCCCAGTATGTTCTCCCTAANGAGTCACTTATAGCCACAAAGCCCCACCAGGATGTTCTAGCCTCACCCAACTGTGACACTCTAAAAACAAGCTTACCATCTTCCCAGCTGTCCCAAAATTCTAGCACACCTGACAAAAGTCTCCAGTCAATGAGAACATCATTCTCAAAATCACAAAAGCTTTGCAGTTCAGCTTTATTTTATAAGTGGTAAAAATGTATTCACTCCTCCTTGAGAACATCTCTCACACCATTTCCTTCCTCTCGACTCTGATCGCTGCCATTGACATTGACGGTATTGCCTGGCTTGTACCATTTGTTCTGGGATGGACATCTCAAATTCCAGTCTTTCTGCCTAAAGTCCACCCCGCATCCACCGTCATGACAGGACTCTCTCGGTCCTTCAGTGTTTGCTACACTCCCGTCACAGTTTAGGCTCTTCTGCTTGGCACTCCCAGCCCCTCTGTCACCTGTTCAGAACTATGCAGAGCTGCAGTCTGATTCTACACAGGCATCCTCACTGTCTCTCAGAAAGTCCCTGTTGTCTCTTTTGTTTTTATTCTTCCTTTTTCTTGAAATTTCCCCTGGATTTCCCAGTATCAATCCAGATCCTATTCATTGTTGGGTGTGCAAAGTTTTCTTTTGTTTTGTTTTTGGTGTTATTTATTATTGTTTTGCACATTAACCTTTTCTCCCTAACTAGATTCTATGATCTTTGAGATCAAGGACTAAGACTTCTTGGCATTCAGAATAATCTCTAGGGCCCACCATCACTCTCCGCAGGTTCTTCTTTATTCATTTAATGGATATTTGATAATCTGGTATTGCATATCATACACTGCTCTAGGNACAGCACATCTGTCCGCTTTTGATACATCCTCCTAAATATAAGCAGCATATAATTTTACAATTATTCAGTCTAATGGATTGTCTTTCATTATTTATTTGTGCAATTAATTTATTACTCAAGTTTCAAGTCTTGGTTCTCTTTTCCCATTTCCCCCAGTATGTTCTCCCTAAGAGAGCTCATCTCCCCTCCCGGTTTCAACCATCACCTACACACTTCTCCTGCCAACTATATATTTGATATGCCCTAAGATTACAAAATTTTAGAGGTAGAATAAATCTAACCTGATGTCAAAGTGTCTAAATAACAAAAATGAAAATGAAATAGTAATAAGTTGATAGATGAGTCACTTATAGCCACAAAGCCCCACCAGGATGTTCTAGCCTCACCCAACTGTGACACTCTAAAAACAAGCTTACCATCTTCCCAGCTGTCCCAAAATTCTAGCACACCTGCCAAAAGTCTCCAGTCAATGAGAACATCATTCTCAAAATCACAAAAGCTTTGCAGTTCAGCTTTATTTTATAAGTGGTAAAAATGTATTCGCTCCTCCTTGAGAACATCTCTCACACCATTTCCTTCCTCTCGACTCTGATCGCTGCCAGTGACATTGACGGTATTGCCTGGCTTGTACCATTTGTTCTGGCATGGACATCTCAAATTCCAGTCTTTCTGCCTAAAGTCCACCCCGCATCCACCGTCATGACA
>NW_007732570.1:102090-105260 GCF_000696425.1 Galeopterus variegatus | reverse complement strand
TTTTTGGTGTTATTTATTATTGTTTTGCACATTAACCTTTTCTCCCTAACTAGATTCTATGCTCTTTGAGATCAAGGACTAAGACTTCTTGGCATTCAGAATAATCTCTAGGGCCCACCATCACTCTCCGCAGGTTTTTCTTTATTCATTTAATGGATATTTGATAATCTGGTATTGCATATCATACACTGCTCTAGGTATTGGAGATACTTCAGTAAACACGATAGACGCATTTACCATAGCTTAAATGTAGTGGGAAAAAAAGACATTAATAAAAGATCAAAAAATCAAGTAATTGATTGTGAACTTCAAAAATACTACTTTCAGAGTATTAAAAGAGAAAAATACTTTAGACGTATTTCACAGAGTTTATTTGAGCAAAGTGTGATTCATGCACCGGGCAGCACTCAGAACCAGAGGAGGTCCAGAGAGCTCCACCCAGCAGTGTGACCACTGGCTCTTGCAGGCTGAGCCCAGCAGCAGTGCAGACAAGCCACCTGACTGGCTACAGCAAGGCATTTGCCTGATTAGGCATGTGTGATGAGTTGACTGACTGTGACTGGCTGAAACCTGGCTGTTTCTTAGAAAAAATACATACTACGAAGTAAGATTTTGATTCGTTTACTTACTGAGTTAAGTTCAAGTTGCAGTTTGTTACACAGGAACTCAAAGTACACAGACAATCTTAGGCTAATAACCTCCTGCTTATTTAATTCAACAAGAAGAAAATACAGAAGAATGTGACAAAGACACTAAAAATCCCTACAACTCACTTCAAATTATGTTTTTCCCAGAAAGAGAAGCTCTTGTTCTTTCGTTAATAACATTGGTGAGAGATTTATTTCCAGAGGTAATTTCAGCTTTTTTTTTTTTTTTCCATATCTTTTCACAGAAAATCCTTTCTATCCAGTTCCAGAGTTCATCCAAGATTGAGCTAAGGGTAAACACATACTTGAATTGCTTTCAGAGCCTCTCTCTACATTCAAAATGCCACTGAAGCTTCTGAAAGAACCAAATAAGACCAGCTGAGCTTCAGCGGTGCCCAAGGACCTCAGCCCTGCTGCGGGTTATCACCGTTCCATCCAACTGGCTCGTCCTTGACAACTTCCAGTGCGTGCAGTAAGAAATTTCATCTTCACGTTCCTCTGCCCAGTCCTACTTGGCCAAGGCGGGTGTCCTCTCCTTCAGATCCTGCCTCACATTCATGCTCAAACAATGTGAACTCACGATTACATGGGATTTCCTGGTTGAGTAACCACCGCACAGTTACATAGGGCGAGGTTTCGGTTCAAAACATTTTGAGCAGCAGTTTTCTACTGTAAGTTTTATGTACCTGTTTTATTTCCCCATCAGTTTGCATCTCTTTTTTATTTTCTCGTACTGTGTGCCTCTTTCTCAATTTATCTCCTTGTAAGTCAGTCATCAGCGGTGTCCTTCATCAGCTTGCAAAGTTGCCATTTTAGTGCAGTTTTTATAAAAATGTGTATGCGTCATATGTTCCAAGGCCGTACTGCAAGCATTTTATGAGCATTAAGTCACCCAGATTTGGGGGGCTGAACTCATTTCTGCAAACACTGCTACCTCTGCTCTAAAACTGGCTGACGCCAAGGAACTCTCTTTATTATGGGACCAGCGGATTTGGCCTTTCCCCCAAGCTCAGTTCTGAGGACACATCTGTTTTGTTTCTTCAATTGAAAGGCAGCATACATACAGCAGAATACACACAAATCTCAAGTCAACAGCTGGACGAATTAACAGTATGCGGACTTGTATGACCACCACCTGCATCAAGGTCCAAACCGCCTGGGACCCCGGAAGGCATCCTCTCTCCCCTCCTGGTGGGAGTTCCCTCTTCTCCAGACGCAGCCACCCTCTGCATCTATTGCCATTCAGACGTGTTGTGCACTTCCTAGAATCAACGCCCTGAACTCAGACTCCGCACGCCAGTGTCAGGTAGTGGACGGACACAGGCCACAGGAGCTCAGCCCCAGCCGGCCATGTGGCCTGGAGAATGTATTCCATCACCTCGAACTTCAGTTCTCTCTGCTGCAAAGCAAAGCTGATGATACCAGTGTTGAGATCTCAGTGTGAATTACCTGGGCTCGTGTAGGAAAAGCACTTTTCACTGCTGTTAGCTCTCTTCACACCCACACTGTGCTACAATGAGGAAAATTATGTTTGGGAGAGATGGACCCTGGTCCTCTCAGGGTGGCCATGGGCATCTTCTAGGCCCACAACCCTTCTGCTACATTTTGCTGAGTTTGCAGTCACTGAAATCCAGTGAATTGGCAAGGGACACCACCCATAGCAGGCCTCCTGTTATCCACACGTGCATGCCTAGGGATGTCCAGAAACAAGTAATGTTCCCCCAAATCCACCTTAAACCTCTAGAACAAATTGTGTGTGCATGTGTGTGTGCATGCGTGTTTATGCATGTATGTATGCATGTGTGTGTGTGTGTGCACATATGTATATATGTGTATGTTTAGCATGGTCTTTGGAAATATGCATTTTTTAAGTGTTGCTCCACATTCTTTTAGCATATTAATATCTGAGAACCACTGCTAAATATTATTATTTCATTTCTGATTTTATGAATTACATTTGCTGAGTAATTTGGTGTTTTATTCCTCCAACTTTATCGAGTTATAGTTGACAATTAAAATTGTATATAATTATGGTGTACAGCTTGATGATTGATACATCTATACATTATGAAATGTTCACCACAATGAAACTAATTGACATATCTATCACCTCACATGGTTACTATCTAGGTATGTGTCTATTTGGTAAGAAACATGGTCTACCAACTTAGCAGATTTCAAGTACACAATGCATTATTGTTAATTAGTGTCACATTGTTGGAAATTAGGTCTTCAGAGCTTACTTATCTTGCATAACTGAAACTTTGTACCCCTTGACCAGCATCTCGCTACATTCACCTGAGTAGAAACGGTGGTGACCGCCTCAGCAATGGATAACAGACCTGCGAATTCACCACCTAACCTGACTTTCACTGTCGCTTCTCCAACTCCTGCCAGATAACACTGAGTTCGATGTGAATTTAGTAACTGCCTTAGTGAGAAAGATTAACCCCAAGATCTGCTTTTTTTTTTTTTTTGGTCTTTTTGTCTTTTTCCGTGTCCAGCAACGGATCGCAACCCTCA
>NW_007732570.1:98491-101576 GCF_000696425.1 Galeopterus variegatus | reverse complement strand
GCGCACTATCCAGTGCGCCACCGGGCCGGCCCCAAGATCTGCTTTTAAAGATAAGACCCATTCAAGAACCAGAACCGTTGAGCTACCCACAGGACACCAATAGGGCGCGTCAACTCAAGCCAAAAAAATCTTTAACCACTTACCGTATGGCAACGTTCTTGCTTACGCTAAAGTGGCATATGGTAAAGCTCTTGCCCTCAAATTTTCAGTTTAGTTTTAATTACTCAACTATTATTTTTTCACTTTGCTTGCTTATCATCTCCTAAGAGTTTTTGAAAAGTGTCCCTGTCCTCAGTCTCTCCATGGCCCACCAGACAAAGCAGTATTTCGTGAGGGTTCCTGGCTCTTACCTTCTGTCCTGTCAGACCTGGGTATCAGACACCCAGACTCAGCGTTGTTTCAAAGGGGAGGGGCTCTCAAGGGCCCTTGGCTGTCTATCCTAAATTCCTATACTTGTAAAGAGGGAAAGGGTAAGCCGCAAAAGGCATTTTCATTAGTAATCTTTATATTTTACTGTTTAATACAGGTTAAGTTCGTAATATAATCCATCGAGCCAGTTTCCTGTTATTTTGTTCTAAGTTCACAATGAATAACAGATTTCTGCTAAATCGTGAAATCTATTTTACCAATTTACTTTTCAAAGACAGTGGGATCATTAGGAAAACTTAACTTTTAACTATATCTTACCACTATCTGTTTTCTGTAGAAAACAGCCGAGATGACCTCTCTAAGAACCCTGTCCCCACTGGAGCAGAGACGACTCCTGACCATGTCCACACCTGCTGTCAAAGAGGCATAAAGAAATATCTGCACCAGTGTCTGCTTTCCCAGCTAGATGGAATCTCTTCAAAGACCAACATCGTGTCTTATTTACACCCAGATGAGAGCCTGCCACATGCCAGGAGCTACCCAGGTGTGGAATAGAGAGGCTAAGAGGGAAGATACAACTTACATTCCAGTGGAGGATCTAGACGCCCCTACAATAAAGAAGTACATTCAGAGTGCTCCAGAGATAAAGCAGAAGAGGGCATATAGCATCTACTACAGTGCACCATTTAAATGTCACAAACAAAACTATATTCAACTAAACGGAAACAGAATCATCTGAATATATGTTGACTATAGAAAGTAATGTTTGAACAATTTAATGTTCTCATAAAAATATTCTTTGTTAACTTCAATGTAAAAATTAATGAATTAAGTGATAATTTCCAGGAGATAAAAGGTACTTCATTTGGGGGGGGTTATTGTTAAAAAGTAAAGAACCTTATTTTAAAAAGAATAAATCCTATGGATAATTATTAAGTGCTCTGTACTAATTTCCTGTAATAATGCTGAGCATCTAGTGGGTGTTTAATAAATATTTTTAACCAATAAGTCAATGAGAGAGGGTATAAAAGATGGAGAAGACCTCATTTTTAATAGGCTAGATTGGGGTGAAAATTTAATGCTCTTGAGCCCTCTACAGAAAGAATCAAGCAGTATACTTACATTATTAATTATATCATCATGTGTTACACATCAATGCTGCAAGTTATTTGTTATCACACACTTTACAGAACACCAATCTAAGGCTCAGAGGGGCCTTGAGGGCAAGTTTGTTTAGTTGTGAAAGCTACCCCGTTACATGCCACACTGTACCTGTCCACCCACACACAATAAAATACAGTTGTGGGGCTGGCCCCGTGGCTCACTCGGGAGAGTGTGGTGCTGGTAGCGCCAAGGCCGCGGGTTCGGATCCTACGTAGGGATGGCCGGTGCGCTCACTGGCTGAGCGTGGTGCAGACAACACCGTGCCGAGGGTTGCGATCCCCTTACCAGTCAAAAAAAAAGAAAAACAAATACAGTTGTGTCTAATCCCAAAAAGAAATAGATGTGTATGTGTCACGGACTAGATGTTTAGACTAACTGAAGGGTATTAGTCTAGAGACGAATGACAGAAAACCACTNTGCGCTCACTGGCTGAGTGTGGTGTGGACCACACCATGCCGAGGGTTGCGATCCCCTTACCAGTCAAAAAAAAAGAAAAAAAAATACAGTTGTGTCTAATCCCAAAAAGAAATAGATGTGTATGTGTCATGGACTAGATGTTTAGACTAACTGAAGGGTATTAGTCTAGAGACGAATGACAGAAAACCACTGGGGCCAGGCAGTGGGACAGACATCCTTCCTGAAGCTGACCGAGGCTGCTTACAGAAGTTTTGGAGCCTGTGTCTGCCAGGCAGAATCACGTCAGCTAAGAAGCTTCTGTCTGATGGGCACCAAAACTGGTGGTGTTAGGTTTCCGGGACATCGTAAAAACTTTCCTCTGCGGGAATCCACATCTGGTTCTCGTGTCAGATTGTTTCTGGCCTTGGCCTCCAATTTTCAGCACTGATATCTGTGGATAGGCATGGGTGGAACCAGCAGCCGTCCATTTTCAACAAAATCCATCTTAATGTATTTTTTCAAAGGTTCTGGCAAATATGTTTTCATGATGTTGTTTTTCCCTCAGTCATTGGGTTTGCAGAGAAATGCTACACCATCTGTGTTTTATTAAGTTACCATTGACTTTGAAAAAGCTCTTTGTAAGAAATGTTTATTGAAATGAAATGAAACTTGAAATCAATGCCTTGAATTTGATTCTACAATTGGCACTCTTTAGGTGACTAAATGCAAAAAGACGGAAAGAATAAGCAATATAAATTCTGTATATTGAATGTATTCTAAGTTTTTTTTATACTTTTGTTACTTCAAAATAACAAACTCTACCATTACTACTTGCTAACTGATGTTTATTTAAATGGGTAACTGTAACTGTAATGCCTTTTCTCACAAAATTAAATTACCTTTAAATTTAGCAATGCATTGTAAGTACACGATTGTAGTCTCAGAATGTAAATTAAAGTCTTTCAATGTGCAAAATATGAATAGAATAACCAGTCACTGGTGACTTGAAGGGGTCGATAAAACTGTCAAGGATGCCTGACTTTATCTTTATCGTTGGTGAAGGCGGACTTTAAGTTCATGTTTCAATAGGATCTGGGATGACAGCTACAGCTGCAGGCAGCCCACGTCCCACGTATGTCTGGATGTCTCTTCTGCG
>NW_007732570.1:95733-97557 GCF_000696425.1 Galeopterus variegatus | reverse complement strand
GCCCTTTTTTTTTTTTTTTTTTTTTTTTTTTTTTTTTTAACGACATGCTTCAATGATGTTGGGGCATTTTTTGTTTTCCTGTCTTTCTTTTTTGCACATTTTAAAAATCAATAATAATTCCCAAAACAATCAAACATTAGACATGTTTAAACTTCTTCAATCCCCTCCCCCACCCTCTTTCTTACAATTGGTTTGTTTACATCCCGATCCAGACAAGTCCTGCTGGTTGCACTGGTTGCTGTGTTTCCCAGGGTCTGGATGTGCTGGCTCCATCCCAGTAGTGTCATTTAACATGTTCCACCGTCCCCTGCATTTCCTGATGTTTGGCCGCTGGATCCTGAGACTGGATCTCACCCAGGTTAGATTGGGCTTCAGAGGTGCATGTTCTTACTGCAGGAGGCCCATTGTGTCTGATCGTCTCTCTGTGATGTTAGCAGACATTGATGAGCATTTGCTAGATCCATTATTTCAGTAGGGGTTTGCAAAATACCATATTCTAATTATTTGTTCCCTTTTTATTGACTAGCTGGGATACTTTAATAGAAAGAAATGTTCCCTCCTCAACTATTTATGGCTACCCTGAGGAATAATTCACACAGGGAAGACAAGAGAAATGCTTGACTCTTCTCTTTTACTTACTAGTTTTAGAAAAATGAAGTGTTTCCTTATGATCTTCCAAAGGGACAGATAATTTGTTTGCTTTTGCTTCATTGTCAATATGGTTTCTTATGGTGGTAAGATTTAGTTTCTTTCTCTTTCTCATTTTCATCTTGTTCTACAGTGGATTTTGTTCTTTCTCATGTATTCATGGTAGTGATTGTCCTTTTCTGGATTCCAGATGCAGGACTTCCTTGAGGACTTCTTTCAGGGCTGGTCAGGTGGTGGTGAACTCCCACAGTTTTTATTTTTCTGGAAAATACACTATTTCTCCCTCATTTCTGAAGGACAGCCTTGCTGGGTATAGAATTCTTGGCTGTCAATTTTTTTTCTTTTAGTATTTTGAATATATCATCCTATTTTCTTCTGGCCTGTAGAGTTTCTGTTGAGAAGTCTGCTGTTAGTCTGGTAAGGGCTCCCTTATAGGTGATGATGTTTTTCTCTTTATTCTTTTAAGATTTTTTATTTGTCTTTGGGCTTTGCCAGCTTGACTATAGTGTGTATCAGAGAGGATCTCTTCATGTTGAATCTGTTTGGAGATCTTTGAGCCTCCTGGATCCAAAGGTCCACATCTCTCTCTATACCTGGGAAATTTTCTGTTATTATTTCATTGAATAGGTTTTCCATGCCTTTTCCTTTCTCGTTCCTTTCTGGAACAACCATGATTTGGATGTTTGTGTGCTTAAGGTTGTCTGCTAGCTCTCTTAGATTTTCTTCTTTTTTAAAAATTCTTTTTCTTTTTTTTTATGCCACAGTTATTTTGAAAAGATTATTTTCAAGATCACAAATTTTTTCATCTGCTTGTTCTAGCCTGTTGCTTAATCTCTTGGTTGTTTTTATTTCATCAAATGAATCTTTCAGTTCATGAGTTCTGCTATGTTCTTTTTTAAGGTATTACTCTCTTTGTAAATTTCCTCCTTCATACCCTAGATTTTTATTTTTTTTTCTTATTTCATTATGTTCTCTGAGTCTTCTTGTGTCTCAGTGAGTTTCCTTAACATTGTTGGGCCAAGCCCGTGGCGCACTTGGGAGAGTGCGGTGCTGGGAGCGCAGCAGCACTCCCGCCATGGGTTCAGATCCTATATAGGGATGGCTGGCGTGATGCACTCACTGGCTGAGCGCAGTGCGGCCAGTCACAAAAAGGACAAAAAAAAAAAAAAAAAAAAA
>NW_007732570.1:93841-94935 GCF_000696425.1 Galeopterus variegatus | reverse complement strand
AAAAAAAAAAAAAAAAAAAAAAAAAAAAACAATTGTTGCTCAGAATTTCTTTTTCGTAATTTCCAGGGCTTCCTACACTACAGGGTCTGGTATTAGAAATTTACTGTTTTCTTTTGGTGGTGTCATATTTTCTTGGGCTTTCATATCTCTCCACTGGTGTCTGGTCATCTGGTAGAGCAGTTAGTTCTTCTATTACTCTCGAGTGGGCTTTAAGGAGAGAGACGTCCTCTTCTTTTTCTGGTCTCTGCTGGTGACTCTCCTGGTGTCAACGCAGTCAAGATACTGGTAAGCCGTCTGCATGATGGCTGTAGCTACTGCTGTGGTGTTGAGCTGCTTTTGAAGCAGCCCTGGCTGTGGTGGTGGCTGTGGTGGGCCACCTGCATGGAAGTGGTATTTCTGGCATGCTCCTTGCCTGCTTCTGGGCAGGGATACTGTCCTCAGCTCCTTCCCAGGACCCTTGGCTTGCTCTGCTGCTTGTCTGCTTCTGGGTGGAGGGGTCTGCCCATGGCTCTTGCATAGGACCCCAGCCATGCTCTGCTTCTCCTACTTATTAAATCCTCAGCAAAAAGAACAGTGGCTAGTACATAATAAGTACCCAACAAATATTTATTAATGACTGAAGACTCATGAGAAATTATGACAATTGGGGACTAAATAGGACCTACATGGTTTAGTGGTTGGAAAATAAGTAATGGTCCTATCAGGAATAGTTTCAATTGTACAGCAGGTGTAAAGCAAGATTACAGTGGCTAAAAAGAAAGTGAAAGGAGAGGGAAGGATTAATAAATGTTGAAAACCTCTTCATAAGCTCTAATGTGGCAGGAGGGGAATGACATGTTGAGTGGTAACTAAACATGGATGTGGGATCTGGGATGATGTTCCTACATGTGGCTATGAGTTGAGCACCTTCAACACTGATGAGCTGTTGTTACAAAAGGTGAAGAGAGAGAGAGCATAACTGAATGAACCAACTGTTGGAGGAGGCAAGAGGAGATGAGATTCAGAAGACGCAGAGTTGTCTTAGCCTAAAGTGAGGAGGGAAGACAGAAAATGGTGTATGAAGATGCAGGGGAGTTCGTAGGCTTGAAGATCAA
>NW_007732570.1:91835-93408 GCF_000696425.1 Galeopterus variegatus | reverse complement strand
AATGTGGCAGGAGGGGAATGACATGTTGAGTGGTAACTAAACATGGATGTGGGATCTGGGAAGATGTTCCTACATGTGGCTAGGAGTTGAGCACCTTCAACACTGATGAGCTGTTGTTACGAAAGGTGAAGAGAGAGAGAACATAACTGAATGAACCAACTGTTGGAGGAGGCAAGAGGAGATGAGATTCAGAAGACGCAGAGTTGTCTTAGCCTAAAGTAAGGAGGGAAGACAGAAAATGGTGTATGAAGATGCAGGGGAGTTCGTAGGCTTGAAGATCAAATTTAAGAGAAACTTACCTGCTACTCCTGTGTTTGTTGTGATGTCTGAGGCATGGAAATCTGTAGGGATTTGAGGAGGCTGGAGTACACTTGAAAGAACTCTTATGTAAAATGCCACAGAGGAAGAAAGAGATGACTCAGAAAATATAACGATACGGTGGGCAGAGCTGAGGGTCCTGTTGAGGTTGCTGACTGTGGAGACAGTGACACAAACCTAGAATTGGCACTTGGATTGAGAGTTGCTGCCACATTCACACTTAGTTCTGTAACTAATTCATGTTTTCTCAGTCTTGTGGACGTAGGGTCATTGCTGTGCTATTCTTATCTGTTCCAAATGTTTCTGGAATCATGCACACGTGAGTAATGTGAGGGCATTGGTGTTAAAAAAAAAAAAAATCCAGCTCTGGGGATGTTGAAGTGGCTGCCTCAGTTCCCATGAATGATTCTACAGGGTGAAATTGAAGGTTAAGCAAATCAGTGTCCAAGTAAGGGCTGTTCCCTCAGCTTTTGGCTTGGGCATGAACAGGGTAAGAGCAGAAGGGCTGCCTTTGGGGATTTTCTCTGGGGAACAGAAGAAGAGAAGATATGTTTCAATAAAAGTATGCTTTATTTGTGGGAATAGGCGATTCTGTAAAATCAAGTATTTTTGTAAGTGGTCTTGGATTTTTTAATTGTCCTTTGTGTGTTTATACCTCCGCCTTGATAGATTTGTCAGCAGCATACCTGGATGTGATTTAAGATGATGAGAGACAGGGGGGGTTTCTGGCTGTGGACCTCTTGGAAGTAAAGTTCGCTTCCATCACCACAGTCTCTTCTTGCCCAAAATGTGAGAAGAGCAAGGGAGATGGGCCCGCATCACGCCCTGTTGTCCCAGCTTTCCTGGGCATCCAAGTTCTTGACGTGCTCCTTGTACACATAAAGCGGAGCAGTTGGGCTCTCGCACCCTCTTCCTTCTATTTGATAAGAACACGCCCTGGACAGGACTGCCCCCGGAATCCCGACTTTCTCCTTCACTGTCTTCTCATGCCATCTTCTTCCACATGGACAGAGGGGAGGGTGCAGAGCTGTGGCCCGGGCAGTCAGAGTAAAGTGCCCTGAGACACTTCTGGGCTGTTCTCTGGTCTGTCCCCTGTCTTGGTGTTTCTGGATTCCTTTAAGTCACTAAGGATGGAAGATGGCTGACACTAAGGCTCGGATGTTAGACCAAAATATATAGGAATGATCTTTAGTGTCTGCTTTGATCTGGGAATATTCAGACCTTCCTATAATAAAAAAAAAAAAAAAAAAAAAAA
>NW_007732570.1:88835-91321 GCF_000696425.1 Galeopterus variegatus | reverse complement strand
AAAAAAAAAAAAAAAAAAAAAAAAACTTGGTGTCCACTGCATGGTCCAGTGAGTCCTTAAACACTGGAATCTGAAGCCATTGGGATCTCCTGGCCAACTCCACCCAAAATCAAGGAGTGTTTTTTGCTTCATTTCTCCTCTTGGTTTGTTTTAGTACCCTCTGAGACCTCACGGGAGAGCAGGAGGCTCAGATAAATCAGGATCCAGAAATCCAAGGGTCCAGTTGGAGGTCCAATTGTGACATCAGCTCAGTGCCACCCCAGTTGCATCACTAGCGTTTGCATGATGAATGATGCCTCCAAGTGAAATCAGGGGCTTCCAAAGACAGCATCATAAAGGCCTTTCTAAAAGCTTTAGGGCTGGGAATGTGGGTGAAGGTACAGTAATAACAAGGATTAGAAAAACAAAACCACAAAGCTAGAGGCAGGATTTTATTGACACTTGGCGGGGGGGAAGATCCTGAATGTCCTCCTCTCTGACTTGCACAGTCAGCAACCGGAGGAAGAGTCAAGGATGGAGGGACAGGGGTGATGGGACATGAATCCTGGGAGCACTCATACCCCTCAGGAAAGACGCTGCTGCAGCTGTATGTGCGAGACAGACGCAGTGAGCAGAAACGAGGGGAAGCTGGGCCAGAAGGATGCTGTTTCCCAGGTCACTTAGGATGTCACATCTGATGCAAATGAGATATTTTTACACAAATAACAGTCACAGCTAACATGCAATGAGCACGTGTTACCTGCCGGACACCATGGAAGTATGACATGCACTTCAAACATACAGGTGGAGTGTATTTTATATATATCTATATTATTAATATTTATATGCATTAATAGTTTTGTTTATATATTGTAGTATAGTTATGTTGAGCAGGATGAGCCTGGAGCAACTGTTCTGCAGTGATGGAAAGTAATTGAGACAGGAGATGCTCAGTTTTTCTGAGTCTGGGTCCCAGGCCACTCTCCTGAGTTTCAAGCCAGTCCCCGACATCTCAGTCCCCTCCTTTGGGCTTTGGGTCCTGAGTTACTGTTGCATGTTGCACCTATTTTCAAAACCAACACAGGATAACTGAGACAGCAGGAGGCAAGTTTGATTAATTTCAGTGGTGGAGCATCCTCAGTAGAAAGGAGTTTGGCTTTGAATAACCCTCCACTGGAAGCACTAGAGAGAAGTGAGTATATTTTAGGTCTACTCAGTGTATGTGCTGGAGTTTGGTCACTGTGCGTGCCCCAAAAGGAACAGACAGAGCACATGCAAGGCTAGAGTTACATTAAGGGTTACATACCCAGTAACCACCCCCTTAGTTAAACATTCACGGATGGCGTGACTATGTAGATGACTATGTAGGGACAGCCAGCTGTGAAAGGTGGAATCCTGGACAAAGCAAGGCTGCTGCTCACTCTCGAGAGAGCGAGCTGGCTCTTGTATTCCTTACTCTTTCTGTTAAACTTGCTTTTGCTTTCTATTCTGATTCTGCCCTTGAATTCTTTCCTACAGCAAAGTTAAGAACCTGCTAGGGGACAGGGTCAAAGGTCAGCAACCCGACCTCTCCAGACCCTCTCCTCTGGTAACACACGGATGTGATTAACAAAAGTCCACAGAGATGGGGCATGTAAAGGACACAGGAACTGTCTTAAAATACAAAACTGGCACAATTTGAAAAGTGAAATAAAGTTATTGGATCATCTGCCAAGTATAAAATAAATATACATGGGTCCATACTAATATAAATCAATTATAGAATAAATAAAAATGGAGTAGAATAAACAACGTACCCATACAGAAGAATTCCAAATAATTAATGTGGCTACTTTGTGCTTTATGCTGTGGGGCAGACCCTACTTCCTGCACACGGTGACTTCCTTCCCAAGAGAACAATTTAGGAAGGGTCAGAACAGAATGACTTCACAGGGGAGAAACCTCCCAGACACAGCCTTGGCCAGGTGATCAGAATCGACATCAGCAGCAACTTACACCTTGATTTACACCTTAGACACAATTTGATAGAGAAGGCACTTCAGCTCTGTGGTCTCCCTCCGAAGACTGCATAACCCCAGTGCAGTCATGGGCAGAACATCAGACAAATCCCAGTGGAGGGACATGCCTGACCAGTAGTCCTCAAAACCATCCAGGTCACCAAAACTAAAGGCAGTATGAGTAACTGCTACAGCCCACAGGAGGCTAAGGAGACGTGACAACTAAATGTCACATGCTGTTCTGTGTGGGATCATGGGAGGGAAAAAGGACTTCAGGTAAAACAAAGGAAATATGATTAAAGCATGTGTTACACTCTGTCATCTCTCTCCCCCTGGGTGACAGAGATGCAAAGGATTACTCAAAGACCATTCCTTCTGAGCAGTGAGAAACCCCGAAAGGATTAATTTTCCAGGAACCCTCAAAAGAGAGGCATTCCTCCTTGGAAAAATAACACCAGACTGGGGTCTTCTCCCTGTATTTATTCTCCAGGCCAGAAAGTTACAGAAAAG
>NW_007732570.1:78199-88076 GCF_000696425.1 Galeopterus variegatus | reverse complement strand
CAACTTGCAAGAGGTTAAGTCTATCCATCAACAAAAGCTTGTTCTTAGCAAATGCTGTCTTTTCCTACAGCAATTTCCTCAATATGTTTTCATAACAATCAAGTAACTTTAGCTTAACCTGCACTGAGGACGTCTGTCCTTGAGCCTGCAATTTTGCTGTCTTACAATTCTTTATCTACAGCAGAGACTTTAGCCTGGGGAAAGTTTCCTGTCAACATTTCTATATGTAATTTTAAAAAGTTAGGTTATACCTGAAACTACAGGGATTTGCAGCTAGGCCCTGTGAAATACATTTGCTTTGTAGATGTTAGTATACTCCACAAGCATGGACTTTGGTTTATAATATTATACCAACGTTGGCTCATTAGAAAAGGATCATAGTAATGTGAGGTGTTAATAATAAGGTAAACTAGGTTTGTAATGTAGGTGAATATGATTTCACATGGTAAATGGAATAAAATAAGTGGGACATATGGACACTCTGTATTACCTTTGAAATGTTTCTGAAAATCTAAAACTGTAACTATAAACCTATTTATAAAATAAAAAGTTTATTTAAAAGAGAGAGAAAATCCTAGAAGCCAGCAAACAAAAGGACACATTTTCTGGAGAGATACAACGATGAGTGTGGTTTCCATCAGAAACATGAAGCACAAGAGAATTGGAGCGACATTCTCAAAGTACAGAAACAAAAAGTGCTAATTGGATTTCTATTCCAGTCGAAATATCCTTCCAAAACAAAGGCAGAATAAAGATATTTTCAGATGATCAAAAGCTGAAAAAATGTGTTGCCAGCAGGCCCTTATTATAATCACTAAATTTTTTCAGGCTACAGGGAAATGGAAATTTGGATTTATAAAAGTGCTGGAAATTGTAAAACTCTGAATAAGCATAAAAGAATTTTTTTTTTACTAAATATCTTTCAAAGTTGACTGATTCTTTAATATAATAATACACTGTAGGACCTTCAATGTATGTTGAATTAAAATATATAACCTACAATAGCACAAAGAATGACAGAGGCTAAATGGAATTATACTGTTGTAAGGACTTTATACACAAAGTGGCATATCAATTGAGTACATTTATTAAATTAGCCAGGCATGTTTATAAAGCCTAAAGTAAAATGTAACATGAAGACTTATAGCTAAAAACTTAACAGGAGATAAAATGGAATCCTAAAAACGTAGCTAATCTGAGGTCAGCAGGAAAGGTGGAAGGACAGAGGGAACGGTGGCAGATCGGCACCAAGCTGCAAACAGAGGACAGCACGGTGGAGCACAGGACAGAGGGCGGACAGGGCCACCTCCCAGGAGAACAGCAAGTGGTGAGAACCGTCAGCATGAGGAAAACACTCGGAGTTTGCATTTTTCTTGTTAACAACCAGACGCATGGGGAAACCATCTCTGCCAGCCCCTGCCCCTTGCTGGAGGTCTCAGGTGTGGTGCAGCATTCCGGTTATTAATCTGCAAGTTATTGAAAGGAATTACCCTAATTTCAGTAGAACATTTTCCAAGCACATGCTATTTTTAGTAAGTATTTATCTTCAGTTTGCTCAACGTTACCAAGTTTATATGAGATGTAATCTCTTAGATCGTGAATTGAAGCATGATTTGCCAGAGAGGGAGCTCATGATCTCAGTTCCCTAACCGAATATAAAATTTATCAGGCAAGCCACTCCACATAAAAGTAATGGTTATTCCAAAAGGTTATTCTTATATGCCATGAGACATTAATGATTGAGCTGTATGTGAGACAACTTAAACTTTCATACACAGTAAATGAAATGTGCTATTTCTAAAAAAGTATTTTAAGCTGTAGTGATGTCTTAATTCTTTTTACATGTTTTATGGCTTTTCAGGTGCTCTGCCAGTTCGCCAGACTGTCTGTTGCATTAATATACTTAGACTAAGAGTGATGGTACATTTTTCCTCCAATGAGCAGAAATAAAGATAAAAGTTGCCAAAGATTTACAGGTAGCACACTGTTCTTGAAGGTGATTGCTTTTATGTAGCTTGAAGGTCTGTTGGTTCCCAGGAATTCCTCCTGGACAAGATGTACGATCCCATCTGTCTCCCTTCCTGTCCACCACCTTTAACCATACTTAGCACCACTCACAAATTTGGGTGTGAGGTTTGATCTGAGGAAGAGAGAGTTTGAGGAATCCTGTGTCAGATGATCTCACTGTGTGTCCCCTCACTGGCCATGTGACAGCGGGGGGAAAAGCAAGGAATTGGAAACAGAGGCATGTGGGTTTCAGCCCAAGTCATCTCCTGTGTGACGGGGGATCAGAGCAGCCTTCACAGAGGAATGCGAGAATTCAATGAGGTGACAGCAAATCTCTACAAAGCCCCTGCAGCCAGCAGGCAGCAGTGAGTGTTAGTGCCTTCCTCTCTTCCTTTCTTCAGTGACTTTGGCCACACCTAGATTTACCAAAAATATCCTGAAACTTGAGTTCTGTCTGGAACCCCAGTTGCTCTATTAATTTCCAGCTGTGACACGCAGTGTGCTCAGTTCTCGTCCTAGTTCCTAACTAGGAATGAGAAGAGGGTTCTGCTTCAACACTGCGGTAACCGTTCGTAGAGCTGTGCAGGAAGCAGCCACCCAACAGTCGAGTTTTAGGGACTGAAGAGCTGAACTGTGGCAAACTTTGCTCCTTCTGTGCTGAATTCTCTCCCAAGGAGGAGCTTAAACTTCACTGACATAACATGGGATATATGAACAGGCATGATGTACAACTAAGCATGTGCCAGAAAACCCCACCTCTGCAGGTGAGGACCTAAACAAAATCTTTGCATATTTGTGTTTGTACCAAATAAAAGAGACTGTGACCTTCTCTTCAGGGAGATGCTGCTTTGGGAGCTATCCCAGGGTTCTCCTTACTTGTTACAGGTAATAAAGTTTTCCTTTCTCCAATCTGATCTTAGTAGAGTTCGTTTGGAGTATACTCTCCAGGGGCAGACCTCCTGAGTCCAGTAACGTAACCGTCATAACACCCATGACCCATTTTCTGTCACTGTGACTCAACGTCCCAAATGCCCAGTTCCCATGTAGCTATTCAAAGCTTTGTCCTGACCTGCTTTTGTTCTTACTTGCAAACTTAGATTCAGAGACAAAAAACCTTTCTGTCTATCACTCTATTATTTTTTTTTTTTGGTCATGCAGGGTTGGTAGAGTTAGTCCCCCAAATTTTACTAAAGACAATAGGCAAACTTAAATATATATATATTGTTCTTTTCTTTTGAGTTCTCTAGTATTTGATTTGTCGCTTTGTAAAAATACCTGCAGGAGGCAATTCAAGTCCTGCGACTGACGAAGAGATGACTTTCAGATGCAGAGCTTAGACCTGTGGCTAGGAATCCAAGACAATGAAGTGTTATTCAGTTTGTTTCCTTCTTTAGCAAATTTATGCAGGCATTTCTGGTAAAGAAATAAATTAATATTTGTGATAAGTACTTACATACACTCTCTGTGCTCGATTTAGCCCAGCCCTCAGCGAGTGCCCTGACCGGCTGTTGCTCTAGAGGTGGTCCGTAGCCATGCAGTCCTCTTGTCTGCACAACAGGAAGAATGCAGTGACACAGAAACCAAATTTAAGCAAGACGTTTCCAAAACATTCAATTTCCCTGCTCCCTGTTACAGAATCTGGTAAGTTTGGTGAATTAAAACGGTAATTTAAACAAAAGTTCTGAGTGTGCATTTCATTTAAGTAAATGTTCACCAGAGTTGTCAGGTTTCTTAATGCCTGTGCTCTTTGGACGATAGATGATGTTAGACGAGGTGTCATCATAAGGCCTGTTTCAGCGGCTGTGTCGTAATTAAACAATATGTTGCCACTTTTGAGGAAGAAGATTTTTTTCTTCTTTTTGGAGGGAATAGTCAGGTTTTAAAATCACCTTATGGAGGTTAAGGTGTGAAAGTACCACTGTACAACAATATCCATGTCTGTACTGTAGTTAGTGATGATACAGGTAAACTGCACCTTCTTTTAACTAGTCAAAAGTATTACAGTCTGATTTGCCATAGACCACATTATAAACAGAAAAAGCAAAGCTAATTAGCCGTGGGTCGTGTCACCTTGGTAAATACAGTGGCGGCACCGTCTCCCAGCATGGAACAATGAGGCTGGAATGGCACGGAGCTGCCACCACGTCCGTGTCACTCTGGGTGATGCATGAAGTTAGAGAGGAGAACCGAACCGTCCCTGTGTGGACCCCCCGTGACCTCCATGTCACCAACAGGAGGTGCGTGCCCTCATTTCACCGTTTGCACTACCACCATCTTCCACCTGAACCAGGTATGCTTCTATTTTTTTGAAGCAACTTTTGAGGTATAAATGCAAGTAATGAAATGCACTTATTCTCAGTTTACAGTTGAGTGAATTCTGGCCGAGGTAAACAGTGGTGCAGTCACTGCCACACCACGACACAGAACAGTCTCTCTCGTGCCTCTTCCCTGTTAAGCCCGTCTCCCAGTGTGGCCACGGCAACCACGCTCCATCACTGTAGATTTGATCTGTCCTTCCTAGGCGCTACACAAATTAAAACACACATTATTTACTTTTGTGCCTGGCTTCTTTCGCTCAGCACAATGTTTCTGTGATAATCCATGCTGTTGTCTACAACAGGAGTTTATTGATTTTTATCAGAGTGTGTTACACTGTCTGGATACCCAATCTGCATGGTCATTCACCTGCTGATGGACATATGGGCTGTTTCCGACTTTCGGCTGTTACAAGCAAGCCCTATGAACATCCACATACAAGTCTTTCAAGGGCATACATTTCTCTTTTGTGAATAGCTAGTTGTAGAATTTCTGGGTCGTAAGGAAAGTGCATGTGTAACTCTGAAAATTCTGTTCAATTTCTTTCCAGAGTGGTTGTACCATTTTACATTCCCACCACAAAGTGTAATTATCCCAGTTGCTCAGGATCGTATTCAGTATTTGGTGTAAGCAGCCTTTCAAACATAAGCCATTCTAATATGCCTATATTGATCATTGTGGCTCTGTTTTCATTCATTGATGACTTTAGATGTTAAGCATCTTTTCATGTGCTTACAGGCAATTTGTATGTCCAGTTTACAAGTATTTTTTTTAATATTTTACTCATTTTCAGTTGTTTTGTGCATGTCATTGTTGAGTTGTAAGTGCTGTCTATACATTCTGGATACAAGTCCTTGGCTTCATATTTTATCCAACTCTGTGGCTTGCCTTTTCTTACTTTTTGGGGTGGGGCTGGGGGCAGTGTTTGATTTTTAACAGCAGCATTTTTTAGTTTTAATAAAGTCCAATTTATTACATTTTTCGTCTTCTATACATTTATTTTGTTTCCTGTCTAAGAAATAACCACAAAGTCTTAAATATTTTCTTCTACAATTTTTTTTGAAAGTTTTATAGCTTTACCTTTTAGGCTTAGATCTATGACATACTTTTAATTCTGGTCTATGACATACTTTTAATTAGTATCTGTCTATGGTATGACCTAGGTGTCAAGGTGTTGTCCCCACATTTTTATGCAATTGTTGCAGCATCATTTGTTGAAAAGACTATTATTTCTCTCATTGATTTTTATTGCCAAGTTGTCAAAAATCAAATGACCATATGTGTACAGTTCTATTTCTGAATTCTCTATTCTGATCCATGGATCAATATGTCTGTCCTTTCTCTAATACCCCACTCTTTATTTTAGTGTCTTTATGGTAATTTTTGAAATAAAGTATTGTAAGACATACATGTTTTTAGAGTTGTTTTGGTTTTTTAGGTTTTTTTTTTTTTTATTCCCAAGCAATTTTTAAATCAGTTTGACAATTTCTTAAAAAAGAAAAAAAGAAAAAAAAAAGACTTGCTGAAAAGATAACTAAGATTGTTGTGAGTACAGAGTTCAAGGTGGGCTAATTTTGACTATAACAGTAATGAATCTTTTGATTCATGAACATCATACATTTAACCCTAACCCTAACCCTAACCCTTCATTTATTCAGGTCTTTTATTTCTCTCAGCAGTCTCTTAGATTTCAGTGTATAGATACTGCTCATATTTTAAGTATCCTTAAGTATGTCATATTTTTTACTCCATTGTAAGTGGTACTTCAATTTCATATCCTATTTCTGGGAGTTTATAGAAATAAAACTGATCTTTGCTTTTTTTGTTGCACTCTGTGAACATGCTAAGCACACCGGTTTTCACAGTTATTTTATAGATTCTGTAGGAGTTTTCATGTGTATTATGTCATTTGTAAATAAAGGCAGTTTTACTACTTCTTTTCACATTTATATGCCTTTTATTCTTTTCTTTGCCTTATTACATGGGCTAGAAATTGGAATTTGGGGTAATTGTTTTTTAAAAAGTTAACATATAAAGGACTTTTCAGGTTTTCTATTTCTTCTTAAGTCAGCTTTGGCAATTTGTAGCTTTTGAGGAATTTGTCCATTTCAACTGACATAAAATTTGTTAGTGTAAAATTGTACATAAAATTTCTTTATTATTGTATTAATTTTTAATATCTTTAAAATTCACCTTTCACTCTTTATTTAAGTAAATTTTGTCTTCTCTTATTTTTTCATATTCAGTATAACTAGAGTTTTAAAACTTTATTGGTTTTTTTTAAAGTTTTTGAGTCCATTGATTTTTCTTTTTTGTGTATTTCCTATTATGTTGATTTCTATTTTTTTCTCTTCATTCTATTTACTTTTGCTTTAACTTTTTTAGTCTCNGGTTTTCACAGTTATTTTATAGATTCTGTAGGAGTTTTCATGTGTATTATGTCATTTGTAAATAAAGGCAGTTTTACTACTTCTTTTCACATTTATATGCCTTTTATTCTTTTCTTTGCCTTATTACATGGGCTAGAAATTGGAATTTGGGGTAATTGTTTTTTAAAAAGTTAACATATAAAGGACTTTTCAGGTTTTCTATTTCTTCTTAAGTCAGCTTTGGCAATTTGTAGCTTTTGAGGAATTTGTCCATTTCAACTGACATAAAATTTGTTAGTGTAAAATTGTACATAAAATTTCTTTATTATTGTATTAATTTTTAATATCTTTAAAATTCACCTTTCACTCTTTATTTAAGTAAATTTTGTCTTCTCTTATTTTTTCATATTCAGTATAACTAGAGTTTTAAAACTTTATTGGTTTTTTTTAAAGTTTTTGAGTCCATTGATTTTTCTTTTTTGTGTATTTCCTATTATGTTGATTTCTATTTTTTTCTCTTCATTCTATTTACTTTTGCTTTAACTTTTTTAGTCTCCTTAGGAAGTTTAGATGATTGATATTGATATAAGCATTTCAAACTTTGTAATTTCTTCTATGCATTTTCTTTAGCAGCATTTTAGAAATTTAGAAATTTTGTTTTATTTCGTTCATTTTTAAAATGGGTTCTAGCTTTTCCTGTAGTTTCTTTTTTGACTCTTGGTTATTTTAGAAGTTCATTGGTCTATCTCCAAATATTTAGGGATTTTTCAGATTTCTTTCTTTGATTTCTATGAAACCTTTCCAAGAACTTTTTGAAGTACTCCATAATTAGCACTCTTATTGTGAGTAAATGTACTCTGTACAATTTAAATAATTGTTTAATGTTTTGAGACATGTTTTACAGCCAAGAATATGGCCTATCTTGGTGAAAATATCCTGTACTTATATTATTATAATATTATGTATCTTGGTGAAAATATTATGTAAAGAATATCTATTCTGCAGTTTGGGTGTGAAATCCTTTACAAATGTCAATTGTAAGTACGTATGTAAGTATGGGTCATTCATATTGTTTCAGTCTTCTACAATCTTCCAAAGACATACTTCTAATACTTATTTCAATATGACAGCATTTTAGCATTTAAGTCTATCCTGGGGGACAGGTCCCTAAGCTCTGCTCACTTCAGTGGTGGCCCCTGGACATGTGAGAGCCCTGGGTAAGGGATCTGCTCTGCCCCACCACCAGCAGCAGCAGGAGCAGATTCTTACCATTGTCAAGTTCATCTTCAAGTATTTATTACGTACCCCATTATATTATAGTACCCAAAGACCTAATTTCCATTCTGTCATATTAGAACTCACTAAAGAATATGAAGTCATAAAAACATTAAGGCTTTAGTATTTTTTACATGGAGAGATGTTGAGTTTTGCATCTAGCATCTTTTCCAGTGATTTCTGCTAAATCCACAGCATCCTTTTTCTTTCCTTCTTGAAAACCTCTGAGCCCCACTTCCAGTTTTTGTTTTAGTGTAACTTGAGTTTAAATAATCAGAGATTAATATAAATGTGAAAGAAGCTACTGAGGACACACCGGGAGCTGTTAAAAGAGAAAGGAATTTGCTCTTTGTCCCTAGTCTTGAGTCTGGGAGGATCCAGGGTGGATCTGTCCCTGGGCAAACTGCCTCCTGAGGGCTGTGGACGCAGCACCGATGAGAGCCAAGGCAGAGACTGCTGAGCCTGGGTCCCAGCGGATCTGGGCCCCCGAGTCCAGCCCACCTGCAGCTCCCAGTGTGCCATCAGGCTTTCGAGGACAGGAGACCATGTGGTTACTTTGTTCTTTGCTATACCAGGTGGCATCTCCGAGGCTGCATACAAACGTGTCAATGTGCATTTCTGGTGTCTCCCTTCCTAGGTGTGAGCTCCCATGAGACTGCAAGTGTAGCTCTTGAGCCACTCTCTCTCGCTCAAGCCCGTCCCCTCCTCTCTGGAGTGGATTCTGCCTTTGCTAAACAAAACTGTCCTTTGCTTTTCACCTCAGGAGTATCTCATCCAGTTTTTTGCTCAAGACACCCAGAACCTGGATTTAGCCAGTGGATGTCCTCAATTTACCTTAATATCTGTTCATCTGAATGTTCTGTTCCTCGCTGCCTCTTCCCTGACTAACAAGTGTCTGCTCCAGACTCAGTGCTTCATACATGGCCGGTGAGTGAGTGAATTCCTGAAATGTGTGCAGCGTGTGGTAAGGGAGGGTATGAATGATACAGGACTGCTAGTTAGTGTCCTCATGTAGAAATTTCTGGCTGATACAGCAGAAGCTGTGGCTTCCAGTTTTTGAGACCCATCATGCACATTAGGTGATGGCTCCATCTGGTTGCACCTGGCAGGACCAGTCTTAGACCACAAGCTCCATGAAAGCAGGGACTCTGGGGTCCCCAGTGCCTGGCATGTGATGGCAGGGTGCCCTGGCAGAGGCACCTCAGGGACCCTGTACAGCTTCCCCCCTGGAATCCTCCTCTGGAGCTGTGCTGCACTCGAGCCTGATAGAATGCTGGCCTTTCTGGAGCATACCAATGGTAGATGCTCTGTGGTCCATACAGCTCATCCCGGCTTCACAGAGAGCAAACGCAGGGTGAGGAGGAAACGATAGCGCTCATTGCCCCACCTGCTCCCTGGGTTACCTCTTGTCTGCTCCCCCAGTAATTTCCTGCTCTTAGAACGCTATCCTACCTTAAAATCCAAACAAGCTGCATTTTGAATGAATCTCAGAATGAATCTTTCTTGGCTAAATTCAAACCCTATTCCAGTGTTTTACAAATCTTACTTGAGAAAGAAAGAAGGCCAAAGGTCTGCCTTTGGTGGCGGTGGCCAGCCCCAGCCCCCCTTGTTCATGCAGCAGGAAGACCAGGGACCACTGCCTCATTCTCTCCAATGCCCAGAAATTCCGCGACCAGCTGCAAAAGCCTTACAGTTCATACACATTTACCGATTAGTTTCTCTTGTACTTTCTCTTTTCTTTTTAAACTGAAATGCAAAGCAAAACAAAATGACCACAATCTGCCCCAGGAAAAGTCATAAAACAACACAAGTGGCAAATCAGGGGGAGAGAACAGAGTTACTTGCAACACTTTTTTTTTTTTTTCCTTTTTGTCTTTTTTTTTTCATGTCCGGCAATGGATCGCAACCCT
>NW_007732570.1:75681-77242 GCF_000696425.1 Galeopterus variegatus | reverse complement strand
TGCAGATTTGTTAAGCCAGAGCTCAACAATATCAAATACCAGTATGAAATGTGAAAAACGATTATTCCTATCTCTTACTAATTTCAGTGAGGACAATAGCTTTATTATTATTTTTCTTACTTTTACGAAAGAATGAAAAACCCCCCAAAACCTAAAAACATGGTACAAGTTTTGAGAATCGGTTGGCACTTGGTAGACAGGACAGTCCCCGTGCCTGCTGAGCCAGCAGACACCAACCGTGTGAACATGCCTGAGGCAAAGCAGCCCACGTCAGGGATGGTGGGGGAGACCCCCACCGACACCAAGCCTGTCGTGTCTCTCAGAACTTCCCTTTTCTTCTGGTGAGTGGAATTATACCCTTTGCACCATTTTAGGTGTTTCCTCAAGAAAATACCTAAAACCTTAAAATGGCCCTTAAAAACTACCTTCATCTTTAGAATTTATCTTCAGAGTACTATATTTTATTTTACATGTACTGGTTCCTCACTTACCATACTTTCAGATTTTCATCTTAGGACTTGGAAATCTCCAAGCTTTTAGGACTCCTGGCTTTTTTAGGTATCTGTGGATATTTAAAGATGGCATGATTACGAAGAAGTCAGAATGTTGGTCAAATTTTCTAAACCCATTTTCTGGGAACTTTCGTCTATGTTTTGTATTAGTGTCTATAACCATGAGCATTAAAGTTTGGATATTGATTTTAATCCACATCAGCAATAAAAAGTAGCCAATGAGTAGGTGGACTCGGTTTATTCAAAATGCTGTACAACTAGGTCTTTAAATAGCTTGATGAAAACTCATTCTTATTAGGTACATATTTAGCCACCCACAACTCCTGCTTTTAATAATATCTGAATCCTTGGCTTGTATAAATTTTAAAAAGTCAGTGCTAAAAAAGTGACCTGCCAGGCTTACTGAAAAGAAAGTTTCAAAAACAATTATCTCCACAGGCTTGGTGAAAAAAAAAAATCAGAAAATGCAGCTTGTTTCAAAACATCCCTCTTTCAACATATACTACTTTTACTGGACTGTTCCGTCATTCTTACGTTTTGGGGTTGACTAAAGATAATTCCACTTGAGCGTCCTGCACCCCAAGGCCAGCAGCCACACCCCAGCCCCTCTGNTTTTTTTATGTATTTGCCTAAGTCAAAATATCAAGAAAAGGTATTATTTGAAGATCACTATCCTCTAATTATTAATCACAAATTATCGCTTCTTACAGCCTATCTGGATGTTTCTTAGCTCGTAGATCTAGCAGAGAACAAACGAAATCACCAACATTGGAATGAAAAGCTTCTTCCATCTGAAACAACAGAATTAAAATACAATAAGACATCCGCATGTATTTCCCACCCTCACTCCCTTCTAAGTTAATTGCAGATTTGTTAAGCCAGAGCTCAACAATATCAAATACCAGTATGAAATGTGAAAAACGAATATTCCTATCTCTTACTAATTTCAGTGAGGACAATAGCTTTATTATTTTTTTCTTACTTTTATGAAAGAATGAAAAACCCCCCAAAACCTAAAAACATGGTACAAGTTTTGAGAATCGGTTGGC
>NW_007732570.1:72347-75046 GCF_000696425.1 Galeopterus variegatus | reverse complement strand
AGCCCTGGGGGAGCTGGGATGCCTGGGGCTGCCTGGGGACAGGTGGGAAATCAGCTTCCCCTGTTAACCCAGAGGATTTACAAATGGTGTCACTTTCTGTGGGTGCTGGGACTTGACAAAATATCAAGGGTGTCTGAAAGAGACTTTATCCATTACTTTCTGAAAACCCACTAAGCTAGTTCATGCAGTATATAAAAGGGATTTGAAACTTTATCCCTCGCCTACTCGTGTGTGTGTGTGTGTGTGTGTGTGTGTGTGTGTGAGAGAGAGAGAGAGAGAGAGAGAGAGAGAGAGATTTATTTCATCTCTTCTTTTTTTATTTATTTTATTTAAATATTAACTACGACATTTTATGGCAAAACCATAAATCCATGGGTCTTTCCCCCCCTAAATTTTCCATATGTGGCTCAAACAATAAAGGTAAATAAAAGCAACGTTGAGTAGGAATGCTTCCACTTAGAGTCTGGGTGGTAAAAGAAAAAGAAAAAGAAAAAATACTAAAGATAATAACACCAACGAAAGCAAACAATCTAGACAGAGAAAAAAAGGGAATGCTTTATTTTTGAGAACAGCCATGCTCTACAGCATCAGAAGCAGCTGAGCAGAGAAACTAAGTCACAGAAACCACTCAACTTCCCGAAAAGAGTGACTTCAGTTGCAAATAAGTAGAAAAATTCAAAATAGAAAGTTTTTAAAAATTAAAACAGAAAATGAATATCAAAACTTTCAGCAAATTGTAATGCAGAACAAAAGCCCAGACACATGTCTTCATCATTAAATAAATCCAATTGAAGACGAAATTTCAAACTTAAATAACACATCACATCAAAATTTTAAAATCTTAGGATAGATATGGACAAATCATAAAAAGATATAAAATAGGAAGTGATTTAAGTTATGACAGACATTCTTAGTAGAGACAAAATCTACTTAGAATTGTAACAGGGAACCCTGAGCATTACCAATGCCATCTTAGGTAGGCATGCCATTTTAGTTGTTAGACCAACCACCCTCCACATGAGAAACCACTGACCCTTTCATAAAACAGGAACTATATCCTGTGGAAATTTTTATGCTTGACTGCCTTAACAGCTCACTTTGGCTTCTGTAACCTAGTGACCTAGCTTGTTTTCTGCACCTGCATGAACCCGTGTGCCAATGGGATGTGGTTTTTGCCTTTATAAACTCCACAAGACCAAGGCTTGGGGCTGCTCTCTGACCAGACTACCTGGGGAGGTATTCACTGGCTGGCTAATAAAACAACCTGCTTAAAATAATTTTTCCTTGGTTCCTTTCTGAGTGGCTACCTCACAACATAATGATGAAAAAATTACTAGGTTCCCAAGAGAGAATAGATCAGACTGAAATTATTGACAGAAACATAGTTGATAAAAATGAAAACAGTCAAAGTTGAATTAGAAATAAAGATATACAAAGGATCAGAGAAAAATGAACAGATAGTATACACTAAATATGCATGGCCCTGAAGAAGAAAAACTAGACAATGGAACAAAATAAGCATTATACATAATTTTATTTACTGAGGTAGCCCTTTAAATAATTAAGAAAATTGATCCAGAAGAGTGTTTAAAGAGAGAAAAAAAATGTCTTTAGGAGCCTCCAGAGAAAAGGTGAAGTTTCTTTAAAAAAAAAAATCAAGTTAGTGTTACAATAACTTGATTTCAAAAAAGCAGTGTACAAAGTAAGAGAAGAAAAAACTCAAAAAACAAAAATGAGTCAAGCATTGTTAATTCACCCAAAAGTGCAGTGTTAAGTTTGTGCTTGTGAAGGAGCAGCTGCCTGTGCAGCTGACACACTGGCCAGAACAGAAGCATCAGAGAAGCCAGAGAAATGTAGGCATGCAAGCAAAGAGGGCGTGATGCATGGGATCTGTTGTATCATACATCGGAGATTGAAGTGCAGGTGGGGATGAGTGAGAAATAACAGATGCAAGTAACAAAGTAGAAGCAAAAGGAGGAGGAAGAGGGAAAACTGAGAAAGTAGAGCTCGGTTCCCAAACACTGTTTCCTACAAAAGATCTAGAGCTCTTTTGATGAGTGGCTGCTCCTATGTCTGCTGCACAGAAAGTTGAAAGTCAAAAAAAAGGGGGAAGTATTTAAAGACTAGTAAGGGTAAGTTAAATGTTCACAGATGGGGCTCCTACTGAGATAGGAGGTGCTCAGTTTCCCTGGGTTCAGGTTTCAGGCCACTCCCCTGGGTCTCATACCACTTCCCTAGGACTCAAGCCTCTCCTCTGAGTCCTGAGCTACTGTTACCTGTTGCACCTATTTTGGGTACCAACAAGTGGAGTCTGAGACTGCAGGAGGCAGACCTGTGTAATTCCAGTGGCTGAGCATGCTCAGTAGAAAGGAGTTGATCCTATGAATGACCTTCCACTGGGGGAGCTAGAGAGCATTGAGCATATTTTAAGTGTATTTGGTGGAATTTGACCACTGAGCATGCTCCAAAGAGACCAACTGAGCATGTGCAGGGCTCTGCTACATAACCTGTTACATTCCTGGGAACCAACCCCTTCGTTGAATATTCATTAGATAGCTTGAACATGTGTAGAACAGCCAGCTGTAAAGGCGGAATCCAGGAAGAAGGTAGGGCTGTGGCTCACTCTCTCCAGCCTGCACTTTGTCTGTGGAATGTGTATTTCTTATTCTTTGCATTAACCCTGTTCTCACTTTCTACTG
>NW_007732570.1:69865-71372 GCF_000696425.1 Galeopterus variegatus | reverse complement strand
AGCACCACTGTAGTGACTGCCCACCACCTCTTCACTTGGCACCTGGTAGCCCAAAGGAAGAGGCACATTCTCACCAGGAACATCCGCATTGGCGAGAGAATCACAGCTAATACAATAAGAAACAATGAAGAATTAGAAAATCATAATGTTGCCATCTCTCAAGAGATTATTATTAGACAATGTTCACCAATGGATGCTAAGTTCATTAGGCAAAGTGATAAGTATTCACGTAGGTTTAACTATTACTCCACTGATTACTTGTTAGTTGCAAAAAAAAAATTAAGTACCATTTCAATGGAAAGATTTAATGGCCACCACCAAATGATCCATGTTGAATATTATTGAAACAGTTAAAACAAGTTGACACAGTTGAAACACAATGTTACCTGCGTCCTGGTGAGGCCCAGTGGGATGCACACAGCGTCACCTCTGACTGCAGCCTGAGTAACACATAACCACGCCGTATCCATCAGTCCCCAGTAAATGGACCACAGAGTATGTGTTCCTGACTGTCTTGTTTCAATGTTGTGAGTGAATTCATTGTTGTGCACAGCAGTAGTGTGACCTTTTATTGACATGTGGTGGACCCTTCTGTGAATATACCACTTGATCATGATGCATTATCCTTCTAATTCATTGCTTGATGTGACTTGATAATAATTTGTTTAAAAAGTATTGCATTTTTGTTTATAACAAGTTGTACACTGCTGAGTTGGCAGGTATTTTGTCTCATCAATTTCACTGTTTTCTGGCTGCCACGTTTCTGAGAACTTATCTATTAGTTTCATGGCTTCTCCTCTGAGGTCTTGCATCTTAGCAACCTGCTGGGTGAGTTCAGCATTTCTCCTTGTCTTTGGGTGTTAGCTTCTCACTAAGACATGACTATGCTCAATTTTATTTGTATTTATGCTGCTCATATTTCTAACAGCTTTTGAATCTTTGTCTTTGATTTTTCCCCCCACGTTTTGGGAAAGTTCTCAGTCGCTGTCTTTAAATAACTCACCCCCCTCCCTTACGAGGGCTTCGTCGTGTGCAGCGTCTCCTAATCTCTTCTGTAATTTCCCATGCATGCTGCCCTCCCTGCCTCAGCCCTCCATCAGCTGTGTCCTGTCTACCCTTAAACCTGTCCATTGAGGCCACCATTTCAGTGACTACATATTTAAGTTCACTAAAACCCGTTTGATTTTTTAACATAGGTTCTATTTCTTCAAAAAACACTCCATCTGGTCTTCTATTTTCTTGAACACGTGAATCAGTTATTTACAGTCTGCAGCTGATTAGCCAGGCCTTCTGTAACTGTTTCCAGTGTCTGATTTTTTTGTTGTCCTGTATCTCATTATGAATGGTAATTTTTCATATAAAATGTTCAACATGTTGCATGAAAAGTTTCACTGACTCTGGGAGATACTTTTTCCTGGGAGGGCAGATCCCACACCCCTGTTGGCAGGTGGAGTTGGGGAAGACCGTGTCAGTGCAATTCAGAAATGGCTGACCTGGGGCTGGTCTG
>NW_007732570.1:68267-69127 GCF_000696425.1 Galeopterus variegatus | reverse complement strand
GGTGGAGTTGGGGAAGACCGTGTCAGTGCAATTCAGAAATGGCTGACCTGGGGCTGGTCTGCTTCCTTGAATCTGATCCGACAACGTAACTCTCAGGTCCCAGCTGAGCTCCTGGGGTATTAATAAAAACATTTAAATCTGATTTTTATCATCTTTTTGCTTAACTCCTTAGCCTCTTAGTCTGAATCGGTACGGATTTATAAATGCTTTGAAGGAGAAAAGTGTAAGGGTCTCTCCATTTAACCTTCCTGTGTCATCAGATCCTTAATTCTGGCCTACTCCTTGAGTGACATGTGTCTCCCATGCCCTGAGGTCACAGACAGCGTGGCCACCTTTGCTGCCTCTTCACTGTGGTTCCCACTTCATCTTTGGCCACTTGTCCCTGCCAGGAAGGCCCTGAGGGAGGGTGAATTAAAGAATATGAGCTGACTGCTCTGAAGTCCCTCAGGTCAGGGGTCTTGATCCGTCAAAGTGGGTGGCCTAAGCTACCTTACAGTCTCTTTTAATCTTTATTAAAAATTAATTTCTGTGCTTTAGTTGCTCTCAGGAGTGTTGGTCTTGCTAAAGCGACACCATCGCATGCGTCAGTTTCTTTAATAGGATGCATCTTGGTTACCAATGGCTGAAACGAAGCATCGTTGTTCCATTCATTAACTTTTGAAGCTTCTGAAAATGCCAGACTTACTCTCAGAAACAGTGTGGTTACGACGTTACACCTTGATATGTTACGAGCAGTCACACATCTCAAACTTCAACTGCCACATAAAATTAAATGAGGATAATTTACTGAGGATTTCTTGAGATAATTATAGCTTTTCGAAGGAGAGGAAAATTTTGCCTGGAAAGTAGCAGTCAAAAAA